>NW_027180898.1:0-25000 GCF_040956055.1 Brachionichthys hirsutus | reverse complement strand
ACACACACACGAGTCTGATGTGAAAATAATGAGATTGTATGGAGAGTCCAGACCTCTGGAGGTAGGCTGTAGTTTCAGCAGCGCATTCAAGGCCAGTAGTTTAACCCTGGGACCTGCTGATGTCTGTTTTTACACCACTCCTCCTTCTTAACTGCATCGTTGCATATATTCATTATTTTTGTCATGTAAATGTTTAAATGTCTTCCCTAAACATCTAGGCCGGAGAAGCTGGGATGATGTTCTCCTAAAGATTTTCTCTTTGTTGTCGCACTGTATTAAAGCCTTGAGTTTAATTATTGAGGCATTCAAATCCAGATGATGTCCCTGAAAATCACTGATTCCTCAGATAGTGTTGAATAAAGGTAATGTGGTGCAGTTTCCCCTGGTCTGATTTAGGTAGTGTATTGGTGTGTGTGTGTGTGTGTATTACAGGAACACACGTCGCACAGCTGAGGTGTGGATGGACGACTTCAGTCTCTTCTATTACTCTGCTCGCCCTGCAGCACGGGGGAAATCTTATGGAGAGTAAGAACACACACTTTTTATTCGTGCTTGTGGGACGTCTGGTTCCAAACCTGTTAACTACCATCTCTAATCTATTCAGTTTAGCAGTTAGGATTAGCTGTGACAGTGTCATCCCTGGTGCCACAGACAACAGGTCGAATGTATTAAGATGCCTTTTACCATCAAAATCCTCATGAACTTTCAGCGGGGGATCTTTGTTTAGTGTCACGTCTCTCTTTGTTCCCATTATCTCACCTGTAAACTATTCAATAATGGTCAAATGCAGAATCTTCAACGAATAGCCTGCAATGGAAAAAGAGTGAACTGGCGATAGCTCCTAGCATCTGGATACCGTCACCATAGTGCAGAATCCTGTGGTTCAAGTCGGGAATGACACAGCCAGAGGTGCTAAAGATTACAGAATATAATCCCTGGACATTGATCATAACCTTAACAAGTAACTTGTGAAAGTCTTGTTTCTGCTGAACCCAATTAGGTCATCTTTTAAGTTTTCAGTGAGCCCCATGGATTTATAGGAGCCCAAAGACCCTGCGGCCGCTCTCTCGGGCGTTGATTCAGATGCCATGAAGCAGAGTCCTGTGAAACAGATTAAAATCCTTAAACGAGAGAGGAGAGAGAAAACTGCCTTTCATCTTGTGCCATGACTCCTCAAACATGAAGGCATAAGCCTAAGAAGAGGCTTTACCTTGGCCCAGTGCTTTGCCCCGTAGTTGGAGGCAAGTCAGTCCTCACTATATAATTTGTCGGAGGCTCCAGCAGGCACCAACATTAGAGCCCATCGATGTGTTTGAATGTCAGTGTTTATCTCAGACCGGTAAACACTGGCATGCAGATACTCCATGTCCACTTCTGCTAGTTAAAGTGTTACTGAACAGGCCTCTGAAGTAACTGCTGATTGATTGCTTCTGCTTTTGTGTTTCCCACCAGCATCCAAGGCAGAGCGGAACTACGCAAGAAGCTCAAGTGCAAATCCTTTAAGTGGTACTTAGACAGCGTGTACCCAGAGCTCAAGTAAGAGTGTGTGTGTGTGTGTGTGTGCGCTGTATACTACTGAGTATACAGCATACTGAAAATTTCAAAGCTGATATTGAAGCTGTTTATTGTTAACATAATATAATGTATATAATATAATATTTTTGTGTATTTGTTGTTTTCTTAAGGGGAGCTTCTTCTAATTCAACCAGCTGAGCTTTTGATGGAGTTTGAAAGTTGTGACACTGACACATTGTTGTCGAACCTCTGCTTCTTTGATCTGCTCAAATTAGCTTTTGATTGTGTCCTTTAACTGGAGAACGCTCACCATTCCCATTAGACAAATTCTACAAGCTGTAAAGGGTTTGGCGGTTCAATACTTAAACTAAAACCAGTATAGTCTGTGTATTTTATGGTGTGGTCAGAACAGGTTCTTGTAACAAAGTGTTTTCATATCACAAGTGATGGTGTGGGCATAGTGACATAAAACATAGGAGTTAGATGCACTAGCAGATTTGTATTGGGCTTTACACACCTATGCAGCACCCTTTGTTGTCTGTTTGATTATGTTGAAATTCCTCCACCACCCACTTCCAAACACACCCACTTCCTCCTGGTTGTATGAGTTCATACAGTACACATACAAGTACCTTTAAGATATAAGCACACTCTTTTAAAAACGTCCTCTGACTTACACACACACACACACACACACACACACACACACTTACATACCCAAATACTCATTCATCCACTGGAGGCTGGTGTTAATCCCCTAGAATGGAATAAACAGGCTTGTTCTCGAGGGATGATGGACCTGACCCTTAAAATTCAGAATAAGCTTTAACGGGTTATTAAAACAGAGAGAGATAGCAGATTGAATTAATGCAACAGGGCTTCAGCCCACGTTTATAGCAAAGCTAAGAATTTAACAAGAACAACTGAGAAAGTTTGTCAAAGAAAACGACTGGGGGGAAAACTTTCTGAAGTAATCAAATTAGAAAATTGTAGCATTCAGCGGAATTGTTGAATGTGAAGAGCATCACTTTTGAAAACACAACCTAAGACACGCGTGTCATGGCTGGCACGCGAGGGCATTTATGTTGGCACTCGGAGGATATTCAGAGGCATGAAAATATTGTATTTTATCATATTTAACACCTCACAAGAAATGGAGCACACTAAATGTTCTTAAATACTCATTGTTAAATATAACGATCAACTAAAGCACTTGAAGTTTTAGTGAACATTTAAATGCTGCAAAGAAAACTGTAAAATCAGTTTATTTACAAATGACTTTATTAAAGAAGTAAGTGTTGGCACTTTGGGCTTGAGTAAGTGGCAATGGTTGCAGACCACTGCTTAAATCCTGTCCCTTCCCTTTGGGTGAATGAGAGCTATATTAAAATAGCCTTGGTGCATTAATAATAGCTCAGATATACTGGTCCGTCGAACTTTATGTATTTTATTTTGACTTACAGAGTCCCAGACGACTCTGACTCCCAGTCCGGTGTGATCAGACAACGGCAGAACTGTCTGGAGTCTCTCAGAGTGGAGGGCCAGGACCTGCCCGTCCTCACGCTGGGCCCCTGCACTGGAACAGAGAGGGTCTCTGCTGTCAACCAGGTGGGTCAAAATGGAGTTATGATGACTTGATGGCTGACATTTTAGCATTTGGTATCTGCATACACTTTCTAGCTCCTCCTGGATCCTAGTCTTTTCCCGGACTGAGTGATGAAACTCCTCCAGCGAATCTGGGTCAATCTTGGTGTTGCTTCGGTCTGGAGACATCCTAACCAGATACCCAATCAGCTCATTTCTATGCAAAAGAGCTGCAGCTGCACTCCAGCTCTCTGTCAGTCTGAAGCTCTCACCCTGTCTGTGAGCCTGAGACTGAGGCCAGCCTCCCTGTGGAGGAAGTTAATTTCTCATTTTGTGCTCATTACCCAGGGCTCATGACCACGGGTGAGGGTTGTAATGAAGATGGACCAGTAAATTGACATCAGAAACACGCCCGCATGACTTTGTTGACCAATCATGACGCTACACATAATCTCTGGGCTACACGGGCACGTGTATGCGTTCGCTTATTCAGACAAACAAGCCTAGCATACTGAGAAATGTCTGCACTGGATCAAACTGTAGAAGAACACGACCAGTAGAATCCATTTAAAACGTGAAATGAAGAACAAAAATTAAAAAACTGTCATCTATGCGTGTCAGGGCACAGACAGGGAGGACCCAAAAGCACAACAGAAGAAGAGGAATCCAGAAACTGTGCTTTATCAATCACAATGGGTAATCCGTCCAAATCAGCAGACAGATCAGAAGGGGCAGGCAAAGGGGAGGACCAAAAAACAGGCAGAGTTCAGAAACCAGACAAATCCAATGGGGCAGGCACACAGGTGGAATCCACAAAACAGGCGGGGTCGGTACACGGGCAGGTGGGTAAAGGAAGAGCGCTGGAAAGTAGGATCATGTCACTAAACAATCTGGCAGAGTGCAGAGGTCTGAACAGAGACTAACTACTAATTAGGTGCTGATGAGGAGATGAGTGGCAGGTGGCATGAATCAACTGATGAGGAGATAGGTCTTCAAGAACAGGAGATGTTAGGAACATAGAAATAAGGAGTCAGATCAGACAGCCGCCATGACAATGCAGAAGTAATGAACGACTATTTAAAGTAACAATGACGTTTAATCTACTCTACCATTTAGGTTTACGTCTGGAGCTCCCTATATTGAGCTCTAAGTACAGTTATTGTGTGTTTTATTAGTTATTATTAGTGTTGGGGTTCATTCACTGTGCGATTTAACGTGGTTAACCTCATATTTACGTCTGTATTACACACTATCTACGGTGACGGGTATCGGCATGTGGTAGACCGAGGGTTGGGTAGGGCCGAAACCCACCAATTACGGCCACGGCTCAGTAAACACCAAAAAACAAAAGGAGGACTCGCAGGTAAGTTCCTGATTCAGAGACACAAGTTTGACACAAGGTTAAAATATGTTTATTTTATTACAAAATTACAATAATTAAATGAATTTGACACAGTCAAAAACAGGCCTATAGCTAAAATCCAGACATTGTCAGAAGTTGAGAAAAGAAGGCAAGAAAACCAGAAAAGACGGTTTCTTGCTTGACGTCCACACAGCCAGCTTTTCCGCGTGTACCAGTCCGTCTGGACCGAGCGGGTCGACGGTCCCGTAGTCTGGAGCAATCCTTTGAGCTCCGGTGTTGGTCGTCCTTTAATTAGTTATGACACTGACAATGGCAATAAACTACTTCTGATTTTGAAATAAAGGCCGAGCAACGAGAAAATAATTACTGGATGGCTGGACTTGACTTGCAGTTATTTTGCTAATACTACGTCTTCTTCTATTGTTTGGCGCCGAGGAGTGCGCCGAATCAGAATCACTGGTCCCCTATCGGCGAGAGGAGGTATAACTGCGTGCCTCACTATGCAGCAGTGTGATGCCGCTCAGCACAAGAATACGTTACACACTAATTGTATTATTAAAAATGAAAAAAACATAAAATATATAATGTGATATCATATTATATATTATATGATTTTTATATTATTTTTAATAATACAAATACATGATTTTTATATGATTTTATATGATTGCCTCCCCTGACTGCACGTCACTGCTGTAGAGGTGGGATGCACCAGGGATCAGGATCAGCAGGGAGCAGGTAGAGGAGAATCTAGAGAAGTGGAGGTCTGCTCTAGAAAAGAGAGGGATGAAGGTGAGCAGCAGTAAAACAGAGTACATGTGTGTACATGAGAATGTCCCAGGGGGGACAGTGAAGCTACAAGGAATAGACGTAAAGAAGGGAGAGGACTTCAGGTACCTCGGGTCAACAGAGCAGAGTGATGGAGAGAATGTGGAAAGGAGGTGAAGAATCGTGTGCAGGCAGGCTGGAACGGGGGAGGAGAGTATCAGGCGTGCTCTGTGATAGGACGAAGGGACAGGTCTAAATGACAGTGGTGAGGACAGACATGATGGATGGCTTAGAGACAGTGGTGAGGACAGACATGATGGATGGCTTAGAGACAGTGGTGAGGGCAGACATGATGGACGGCTTAGAGACAGTGGTGAGGACAGACATGATGGACGGCTTAGAGACAGTGGTGAGGACAGACATGATGGACGGCTTAGAGACAGTGGTGAGGACAGACATGATGGACGGCTTAGAGACAGTGGTGAGGACAGACATGATGGACGGCTTAGAGACAGTGGTGAGGACAGACATGATGGACGGCTCAGAGACAGTGGTGAGGACAGCCATGATGGACGGCTTAGAGACAGTGGTGAGGACAGACATGATGGACGGCTTAGAGACAGTGGTGAGGACAGCCATGATGGACGGCTCAGAGACAGTGGTGAGGACAGACATGATGGACGGCTCTGAGGAAAAGACAGGAGGCGGAGCTAGAAGTGGAGGAGATGAAGATGCTGAGGTTCTCCTTGGGAGTGTCCAGGTTGGACAGGATTAAAAATGAGACACTAAGAGGGACAGTGAAGGTTAGACGTTTTGGAGACAAGGTCAGAGAGACCAGACTTTGATGGTTTGGACATGTCCAGAGGAGAGACAGGGACTATATCGGTAGAAGGATGCTGAGGATGGAGCTGCCAGGGAACAGGACTAGAGGACGACCCAGGAGAAGAAACATGGACGTAGTGAGGGAGGACATGAGAGTGTCTGTCCATAAAGAACAACATCACAGCAGCTGGAGTGGAGCCGTGCGGTAACGGTGTTGTCGTATTCCGTTGAGCGTGACTCTCTTTGGCAGAAACACACCAGCCGTGTGCTTTATCTGTGGTCGTCCTCTCACGGTCTCCCTTTGACCACTTTGTTGTACCAGGAATGAAATCTAATGCTTTAAAGTTTAGTTAAGAGCTAATAAATATGAGCTCCATACAAGTAATACTAAACACTTTGTCAGTAAATATATTTTAACTGCTTAATGGCAGGTAGTCGGTAAATGAGTGACCGTTAAGATGCATACAAGCGGTTTCCTCAGAAAAATAGTGCTGACATGGTCGTCCTTCAGACGCTGCAGTAAAACCGAAGCGTACTTTGGTTTTACCGGTGATTGATCCAGGGAACGCTTGTGCTGAGCATGCAGGGCGTGTTTCAGCACAAGCGCTGGACATAAGGTACCCTCACTAGACCATTCCTTCATTCCTTCATTGCACACTTTCTGAACCTGTGACCAGTAAATATCTCCAACGTGACATGAATAAAGTCTTATCTTATCTTATCTTATCTTATCTTATCTTATCTTATCTTATCTTATCTTATCTTATCTTATCTTATCTTATCTTCCTACTAACAATGATTACACTCAACAATCTGCTTAAAATGCTGCCTCATCTTTGGTCAGCCCTTCACCACTCAATGACATTTGGTCAATTCTTCATCCTCTTCATCGCCTTTCTAACTTCACTCGTGCTAATCTTCATCACTTCCTGGTCCACAACAGGTTCCTCTCCTCCCCTTTGTTCTCTCTCATCTTCCTCATTCATTACTTCCTCTAAATACTTCTTCCATCTTCCTGCACACTACTGGCCTCTGTCAACACCTTCATCACTACTCTTCATCACTCTGACATGCTGAACATCCTTCCTGTCTCTACTCTTCATCACTAACATGCTGAACATCCTTCCTGTCTCTACTCTTCATCACTCTAACATGCTGAACATCCTTCCTGTCTCTACTCTTCATCACTCTAACATGCTGAACATCCTTCCTGTCTCTACTCTTCATCACTAACATGCTGAACATCCTTCCTGTCTCTACTCTTCATCACTCTAACATGCTGAACATCCTTCCTGTCTCTACTCTTCATCACTCTAACATGCTGAACATCCTTCCTGTCTCTACTCTTCATCACTAACATGCTGAACATCCTTCCTGTCTCTACTCTTCATCACTCTAACATGCTGAACATCCTTCCTGTCTCTACTCTTCATCACTAACATGCTGAACATCCTTCCTGTCTCTCCTCTTCATCACTCTAACATGCTGAACATCCTTCCTGTCTCTCCTCTTCATCACTCTAACATGCTGAACATCCTTCCTGTCTCTACTCTTCATCACTAACATGCTGAACATCCTTCCTGTCTCTACTCTTCATCACTCTAACATGCTGAACATCCTTCCTGTCTCTACTCTTCATCACTCTAACATGCTGAACATCCTTCCTGTCTCTACTCTTCATCACTCTAACATGCTGAACATCCTTCCTGTCTCTACTCTTCATCACTAACATGCTGAACATCCTTCCTGTCTCTACTCTTCATCACTCTAACTCCTTCCTGTCTCTACTCTTCATCACTAACATGCTGAACATCCTTCCTGTCTCTACTCTTCATCACTCTAACATGCTGAACATCCTTCCTGTCTCTACTCTTCATCACTCTAACATGCTGAACATCCTTCCTGTCTCTACTCTTCATCACTCTAACATGCTGAACATCCTTCCTGTCTCTACTCTTCATCACTCTAACATGCTGAACATCCTTCCTGTCACTACTCTTCATCACTCTAACATGCTGAACATCCTTCCTGTCTCTGTCTCTCTGTCTGTCCAGCCTGTTCAGATCCTTCTCTCCCTCTTTACTATCTAACCTTTATACAGGTCATCATATGACCACTGTTTGACCTTTGACCTCTACCTTTGCCTTTTGTCTCATGTCCCTGTGCTCGTGTTTACTCTCTTCTGTCCTCTCAATGTCCCACTTCTTCTAGTAACACCACTGGAGTCATCTTCCTCACCACCAGCCTATGTTGGCAGGCTACACTCTCTCCTACTACGACCTTACCTTCCTCCTGGACACACATTAACCTTCCTCCTCATCATCATGTCCTCCAGCTCTCTATCTTTTCCCATCATCGTCCCAACATTCAAAGTCTCTACTCTCAATCCTTTAATTCCCTCTTCTCGCGTTGCTGAGGCACCGGTCTTCGTCCTCTTCTTCGTCTCTGTCTTTGACCCACAGTAATCCAATTTCCACCAGCGTCCCGCGGGTTAACAACGCTGCTGGTCGTTGTTAACCTGAAAAAAAAGAAAAGAAAAAAAAACCCGGGCCTCGACCGATCCGGTATAACTTTCTTATTTACATTGATCTGCATGTTAGATTTGGAAAATTATTACGCCGGATGCCATTTCTGATGCAACTCTCTGCATTTATCCAGGCTTGAGACCAGCACAAGGGAGAAACTGGCAATGCTACGTTAGCTCCTCCTATTATATATATATATATATATATATCCCTGGTGCAAAATAGTCATCTAATAAAATTAGCTGATTATTTCCTTTCATCTAATCATTACAAGCAGAAATGAGTAGTTGATTAACAATTATGCCAATCAACACAAAACGAGCATTCTATAGCCTGATAATGGATCAGTCTGTAGAGTTGTTTTTGAACTGAGTTGGTCAAGCATTAAAGAATGTATTTTGATCATTGTGAGTTAAAATAGCAACGCTGCAATTTAAACATGTTCTATTTCAAGCCGTTATTATCTAACGCAGTAAGAACTGCAGCCATGGAGGTGACTGTGATTCTTTTACATATAATACTAAGGTTAAAGGGGTAGATGTTGTCATTGTTAAGTCATAAATAAGAGCACTCTTAACCGTTGCTCAAATAAAAACAAGCTGAACTTGGCTTATAGTCTATTCACAGGTGACACAAGTAGTCCTGACATGTAGGATGAGGCGGTAGACATTTATAGCAAACCCGTTAATGCCACCCATTGTTTATGCTTTGCTTAGTTTTTGTTTCAAGAAGTTAAAATATGTACCGTACATACCTTAACCGTCTTTGCTATTAATAAATGTCACCAAATTATGACTGTATTTCACCTGACAGTGAAAGTCAGATGACAATTTAAAAGACATTCTTTATGTGACCCATCAGGTTTTCAGCATCAGACATCAAAGCTCAGCAATGAATGGATAGGTGAGCTGATAAAGGCAATCAAATGCATTGATGGTGATTATAAACCCCTATTAAACAACTTATTGAGATCAGTGGAGACATTTTGCGTTTTGCGTGGAAGAAGCTGAAGAACTCTGATCTCAGCCCAGTCCAGTCCAGCTCCTTTGAGATGGACAGTATCACCGGACCTGGTCGCGGAGCAGCAACGCCCCAAATGTCTCATGCTCAGGAGTCTGAATGGGAGCGCCAGAAGAGAAGAGGCCCTTATACTCACAAGATGTTTCTCTGCATTTTAAAAATAAAATGGTTCATCGTCACATCTGCATAATCATTTTCATATTGTGCCTTTTTTTGTGATTTCACAAAATAAAAACTCTTTATTTGTAAAGTAATTAGCGAATGCCTGTGTCTGTTCCAGGAGTGGGTATATACTCACGGACAGCAGATCCGACAGCAGCAGCACTGTCTGTCTCTGTCTACCACCTTCCCTGCCTCCCAGGTCCTTCTGCTGCCCTGCAGCATGGCCGACAGCAAGCAGGTCTACACACACACACACACACACACACACACACACTTATTCACGTCAGGTGATGTACGACCTGCAGGCGAGTCACAATCTAATCATGTGGTTGATTCATTAATTGAAATGTTAGTTAATCTCTACGGATAATTACACTCGCACAGATCCACGCTGCAGGGGAATCTGCTTTACAGGTTTTCAGATCTGCAGCTCGCAAAACTCTGAACACACACATATCCACACACAGACAGGTGTCATTACCTGACCACTGGGCTTCTTGATGGCATCCCAGAAGCCCCTGCAGCAGAGAACAGCCTGACAACCAATAAATCACTTGGAAGAGAGAGCGAGAGGGGGGAGGGGGAGGGGGGGGGGCAACGGAAAGAGTGAAACAAGACAGATAAAAGAGAATAAAGAGAGAAAAATGGAGAAAGGGGAGGGGTGTGGGAGAAGGACAGAAATAAAAGGGACGTAAATCAAGAGAGGTCGCTGAATATTAGCTCATTACACCTCACCAGCTGTTCAGTCTATGGAAAAAAGACTGTGTGTGTGTGTGTGTGTGTGTGTGTGTGTGTGTGTGTGTGTGTGTTCATAATCCCGTCTGTATTCTTGCAAGGTAAAGATAAATCTACTAAATTGAACATGGAAAGTGTGTGTTTTTACACACATCGTTCATCATGTTCGTCATTGGCTGTTATTTAATCAGTGACTCATCCGATGAGAAAGATGAAACGGCTTGCAAGAAAGGGATGAAGAGACAAAGACGGGAGTGAATGCAAAGAAACCACGAGGGAATAACTGCAAGAAAACAATGATAAAGTACTGGAATCGCATGAATGTTTGTTGAAAGGTGGGGGGGGGGGGGGTTACAAGGCCGTACAAGATCAAGAAGATACACGGAAATGATATGCTTCAGAGGCAAACACAATATGGCTGCTCACTGCCAATAAACACACATGTAATTGTATTTATTTGTATTTTACCAGGTAAAATCATTTATAAGGATGCCCTGGCAAGAGGCCCCAGCAGACAAAAGATCAAAACAGATAAAAGGAAAGTCCAGAAGAATCCAAGACATGTGCACACTCGGATTGCTCAGATTACTCAGATTGCTCAGATTACTCAGAATACTCGGATTACTCAGATTACTCAGATTACTCAGAATACTCGGATTGCTCAGATTACTCAGATTACTCGGATTGCTCAGAATACTCAGATTACTCAGATTACTCGGATTGCTCAGATTACTCAGATTACTCAGAATACTCAGATTACTCAGATTACTCAGATTACTCGGATTACTCGGATTACTCAGATTACTCGGATTACTCAGATTTTTCAGCTCGCCTCTTGTCTCCATTCCCCTCACTCTCCGTCTCTGATGAGGAGATTAGAACCCAAAGCTGGATAAAAGACTCTTTTCATATCTGCTGTTTTGTTTTAAGAGCTATGAAACAAACTATGGAAAATACCCCCCCCCCCCCCCCCTATTTAGCACACGCACACGCACACAAACACACGCGCAAAGAGTCTGTAGACAGTTTTACAAATCATGGGGGGGTGGCGCCCTCTAGCGGTGACAGGTTGAACTCATTATGGCCCGATCAGAGTTTTGGGCTTGCAGTACATCTTCACAGGCACATTATTGATCACTCCACACAGAACAAGCTCGATCGCGTCTGGTGGACGGTTCATTCCCAGCTCCTCCTGTCAACGCGATAAAGTTTACACCAAGCTCAGCTCTCTTGGAAGCAAAATGATACAACCCTCATTTATGTTTAGCAAGTCTGTTGTTTAAATATAGTATTTGTCAGCTGTTTGCATGAACCAAATCTAGGAGAAATCTACCGGTTTTTCCTCATTGAACAACAAAAGGCGACTGCAGCTCCAACGTTTTATACCCGCTGAACATTCCTCACAAGTGCACTGTTAAAAATTACAGAACTCCAGATTAACCATCACAGTCGGGTTGCCGGATCTCGTGGGCCTGGCTGGCCAAGCAGATGAGTGAAAGAATCTGGATCAAACTATTTTTTTTAACTATTAAAGGTCCGACGTTATGAAAAACTCACTTC
The DNA here is from genome assembly GCF_040956055.1 of Brachionichthys hirsutus. Taxonomy (NCBI): domain Eukaryota; kingdom Metazoa; phylum Chordata; class Actinopteri; order Lophiiformes; family Brachionichthyidae; genus Brachionichthys; species Brachionichthys hirsutus. The sequence goes on along the minus strand of NW_027180898.1, from coordinate 12,946 downwards.
CCCATGTTTCTACACTATTCTGGTGATTTTGGGTCCTTATGGAAATGGAATGTTTTGCTCTCAATAGCAGGCATGTACCTTTACAAGCCTGCTTTCATTTATTTACAATAATGTACAATTGAAACCACGGCCCTAACCTGAATGAGGGTTGTGGTGAACGATTACACCGATTGAACAGAGTTCTGGACACTTCTTACATGTGCTCTACATTACAAGCCTATTTGGCTACAAAGTCTAATCAACCAGGCATACGTTCCATAAACGAGGCCGTCGTGGATCCGAGGATCCCCGACTCCTCGACTCCCCGTGACGTTGCAGTCGCCGCCTCAGTTGTTGAGATTCAGTGAAATCAAACTCAAACAACACAAATAGCAGCAGCAGATCCTCAAGCCTCTGACAACTTTCCAGATGAACTTATTTTTGCATTATTCATGTACTTTACCACTTTGGGTGGTACACAGTATACACTTTTCGCTCTCTGCAGGGAAGGCGGAATGACACGACGTGGTCTGCTGACTGTATTATCTCTCCTCTTAACGTGTGTCTTTATTCTGCAGCGGTGGCAGAAGTCGGGGACTCACCTGGAGCACCTCGTCTCTCGGTTCTGTCTGGACTCGGAGATGGCTCTGGATGGGATGGACTCGTCTCGTATGCTGGTCATCAGCCCCTGTGAACTGAGCGCGTACACACAGAGATGGGACGTGCCCTTCTCCTGACCCCTGGGCCTGTGGACAATTCAAAGACATCTGCTCTGACACAGTGAGGACGCATGAGCACCTCATGTCAGGGAGTTGTGGCCGAGCGGGAAGCTCCTGAAGACTTCCTGATGCCTCCTCACTGATTAGCATGAGAGGAAATCAGTGTGTGTCTGTCTGCTGTGACGCAAAACATTTCTAATCAATGAAATGTCACGTTTGTTACATCTGGAGATTAAAGTCTGTACGTTTGAGGCTTATGACACATTTGGGGAAGAAACGAACCGAGTGCACCTTAAAATCCTGATCTGTCAAAGAGAATACATCGTGAACATTATCAAGGCAGAGTAATTCTAAAGCACAGCTTGAGTTCTTCGTTTATCGCCGTCTGTGCTCGAGGTCCAACGATGAACTGGTGCAGCAGGTGAAACGGACTCTAACACGTCCGCGGGATGAATATCACTGTTTTATACCGAGGCTCCAAAGTCTGCTAGTGGCGACGCAGACCTGCGATAACATGCTCAAATGAAGCTTAGCTATATATACCATGTTTTTATTCACAAACCATGAGCATGTTGGCGTTGGTATGATTTTAATAATGCGTTAGACTGAAGTGCTGCTCCGACCAAAGCATGCTATCTCTGTTTTGCTAGTTTAACGGTAGCTCTTAGCATTAAACTATTAACTGCATTGATTTTATGACAGACTTTTAAACTGGCACAGCATTGGATACATTAAAATATTTGAGTAGCAGTGTCCACAGCAACATGTCAAATATTGGTGTGAACAATATTGATGCACTTGAGAATTGCAATTTCATGCTTAGTTGTAATGCGACTGGTTCTTACCAATCTCAATTTGTGATACATTCTACTGGATATCCTCTGTTGCATAAAAAGTAAAGTTTTTGTTTTTACTCAGAACCGTGTATTCTTTACAGTACTATCACAGTTTTCATGTTTTACTCACAATATTCTTTTTTAATATACGGTATTGTGATACACATTCTAATGTGGAGCTCATGACTTGGCAGCATTCCACCATGAAGAGGAACAGAGAAGTCTTATTCCTGCTGTGCTGGACTATTTCTCTCATAGATTGAGTGTGTGACAGCATCTGTATCTGAATTATTCATCTCGTCAGTGTTCCCTACATCGTTATTAGATCCTTAAACCCGACCTTTTGCTTGACCTTTCGTTGTTACACTAGGAGTATCGAGAAAGAAAGCAGCCAGAGAAAAGCCTTTGTTGCCATAAATTACAGGATTCATTCCTTCTAACTTAATCATGGAATTGATTAACTGGTCTCGTAGTGCGATCGATCACATTTTTTCACCCAAGCATGGGACGCCGGGCCGGGGGAGCCCACCTGTCCAGACGGGGCCCACGCAGCAGGCTACACCATGGATCCCTGGGAGAAATGGAGTGTTCTGTCTCACGGTTCTATCTGTAGAGGACACTGAAGATATTTGGCTGTTTGGCTTATTGGTGGGTGGGGGGGGGGCATCTGCTAGTTGGGATGGGAGTTGCCCTGGAGTACCGGAAAGTCTCCAAGACAGCGGCTTTCAAAGTTCTGGATAAATTGACCATGGATCTAAAAGTGCTCTTCGGTGCTCTGGGGGACCGTGTGGTGGCTCGAATCGAGGACCTGGGGAAGAGCTCAGGGATCAATCCAAGGAGGACCGGCAGGAACTATAAGGAGACATAATGTGTCTCCTTATAGTTCCTGCTGTTTCTACCCCAAAACACAGTCGTATGGTTCACATTCAGATCATAAATGTAACTTCAATGTAGTCGCCTTATAATTAGAAATCAAAGGATTGACAGGCAGATGAAGATAGATAGATAGATATAGATAGATAGATAGATAGATAGATAGATAGATAGATAGATAGATAGATAGAGAGATAGATAGATAGATAGATAGATAGATAGATAGATAGATAGATAGATAGATAGATAGATAGATAGATAGATAGATAGATAGAGAGATATATATAGAGGGATAGATAGATAGATAGATAGATAGATAGATAGAGATAGATAGATAGATAGATGATAGATAGATAGATAGATAGATAGATAGATAGATAGATAGATAGATAGATAGATAGATAGATAGATAGATAGATAGATGATAGATAGATAGATAGATAGATAGATAGATAGATAGATAGATAGATAGATAGATAGATAAATAGAGATAGATAGGTAGATAGATGATAGATAGATAGATGATATATAGATATAGATAGATAGAGAGATGATAGATATAGATAGATGATAGAGAGAGAGAGAGAGAGATAGATAGATAGATAGATAGAGAGAGAGAGAGAGAGAGAGAGAGATAGATAGATAGATAGATAGATAGATAGATAGATAGATAGATAGATAGATAGATAGATGATTGATAGATAGATAGATAGAGAGGTAGATAGATGATAGATAGATAGATGATATATAGATATAGATAGATGGATATAGATAGATTATATATTTTATTAAAGTTAATATTTGGGAAACATAAACCAGAGGGGGGCGGTCTCGCAAAAAGGAAGAGGAGGAGAGAGCGGATGTCTGCTGCTCATGCCATCTGTCTGGCAGCGGCGCCCTCTAGTGGTGGGAGAGTTCTTTAGTTTCTTCTTCCTGCCTTTAGATCAGGGGAGTCGAACCTGTCCGAGACACTCCAGGTTTTCTTTCCAACCATCTCTCCAGCAGCTGATCTCACTAATGAGTTTATTCTCTCTCATTGGAGCAGGCGTTGATAATTAAAATCACCTGCTTTAGTAACCGGCTGGAAGGAAAACCTGCAGCGTCTCGGCCCTCCACCGGACAGGTTCGACACCCCTGCTTTAGATCCCTCCAACCAACAGAACGGACCTCTGATCCACGCCGCAGAAGAACCTCCGCAGATGGTTCTCGTTTGTTCTGGATTTAACATAAAGCACTCGTCTCGGCTTTGTTCTTCTACTCTTATGTAGAACCTGAGCCTCCTAAAGAGCTACAAAATAAACACTTACGTTTTGAGCGTTGCAAACAAATGGAAAAGAGAGAGGAGAGGAGAAATAATTTTCCCAACATTTTTTAATAAATAAAGGAAAAGACAGGAGGCGGAGCTAGAAGCGGAGGAGATGAAGATGCTGAGGTTCTCCTTGGGAGTGACCAGGTTGGACAGGATTAGAAATGAGACAATAAGAGGGACAGTGAAGGTTAGACGTTTTGGAGACAAGGTCAGAGAGACCAGACTTTGATGGTTTGGACATGTCCAGAGGAGAGACAGGGACTATATCGGTAGAAGGATGCTGAGGATGGAGCTGCCAGGGAACAGGACTAGAGGACGACCCAGGAGAAGAGACATGGACGTAGTGAGGGAGGACATGAGAGTGTCTGGTGTTGGGGAGGACGATGCAAAGGACAGGACTAGAGGACGACCCAGGAGGAGAGACATGGACGTAGTGAGGGAGGATGATGATTTTCTATGGCGACCCCTGACGGGACAAGATGAACGTACAGTAGTAGTAGTAGTGTTGCTGATAATAATAATAATAATAATAATAAGCTTTATTTATATAGCACTTTTTTAGAAATAAAATTCCCAAAGTGCTTTAACAGATAATAACAAATCAACATGAATCATATAAACAAAAAATACATATTAAACAAACATTAATCAATGTAAAATGGGTGTATAAAAGCAACAGTGGCGTCAGGGCACAAGCGATGAGACTAGGTACCCAGCAATAATCATAAAATAATAAAACAATGTTCAAAATATAAAAATAAATACATTTAAAAAAAATTAATTAAAGTAAATGAAAAGTAATTAAAACAGTGGACTCCATCAATTAAAAGCCAGTCTATATAAATACGTTTTTAGAAGTGTTTTAAAAGAAGTAACTGAATCTGCAAGCCTTATATTTTCAGGCAGGTCATTCCAAAGCCGAGGGGCCCTGATGGCGAATGCTCTGTCACCTTTTGATTTTAACCTCGACTTCGGAAGTACCAGAAATCCTCGACCCCAGGATCTCAGGCTGCGGGGGGGCTCATATAAAGTCAATAAATCATAAATATAAGTTGGGCCCAGACCCATAAGAGCTTTAAAAGCGATCAGTAAAATCTTAAAATCAATTCTAAATTGGACTGGCAGCCAGTGCAGCGAAGCAAGGACTGGGGTGATGTGATGGCGTCTGTTAAAACCAGTAAGAAGCCGAGCTGCTGCGTTCTGCACTAGTTGGAGGCGGGACAGTGATTTGTTGTTTGTGCCAGACAGGAGAGAATTGCAGTATCGAGTCTTGAGAAGATGAGTGTGTGGATTACTTTCTCCAGGTCTGACTGTTGTAGCATGTGCTTTACTTTTGTAATTAATCGGAGGTGAAAGAAGCATGATCGAACTGTAGAATTGATGTGTGAGGTGAAGTACAGATTGTGATCAAATATAACTCCCAGGTTTTTTGCAGTGGGTTTGAGGTTATGTGATAGTGGACCAAGTACTGAAGGACAGAAGGGATCAGGGGGGTTAAATAGAATGATTTCTGATTTGGAGTTATTTAATTGAAGAAGGTTATGTGCCATCCAACAGTTAACATCGTCTAGACAATTAAAAACAGCAGCTAGGCTTGCTGGGTCACCAGGTCTCAGGGGAAGGTATATCTGTGTGTCGTCTGCATAACAATGAAAGGAGACGTTATGCCGCCGGATGATCTGGCCCAGCGGAAGCATGTAAATTGAAAGTAAAATTGGGCCTAAAATCAAACCTTGCGGTACACCACAGCTGATGGGTGCTTTAGAAGAAACATAATTATCTATGTTGACTGCAAAAGTTCTTTTAAAAAGATATGATTCGAACCAGCTTAGTGCCTCGTCCGTGATCCCAACCCATGTTTTTAAACGATCAATTAAAATCACATGGTCCACTGTATCAAAAGCTGCGCTTAAATCTAAAAGAATTAAGACAGCACTTTCCCCCCTGTCAACAGCTAAAAGAAGATCGTTTGATACTTTGAGAAGTGCCGTTTCAGTACCGTGCCGTGCTCTAAAACCAGACTGAAACTCTTCAAATATATTATTATGACACATAAAATCTAAAAGCTGCGTTAAAACCACTTTTTCTAAAATTTTTGATAAGAAAGAAAGTTTTGATATAGGCCTAAAATTGCTTAAAACAGTATTGTCAAGGTTCGGTTTCTTAAGAAGAGGTTGGACCACAGCATGTTTAAAAACTGAAGGGAAAACACCTTCCTCCAGGGAGCAATTAGTAATTGTTAAAATGCTGGGTCCAACAGTGTTGATAACCTCTTTTTAAAACTTAGTGGGAATCGAATCAATGCTGCAGGTTGCAGCTTTCATGCCTGCAATGATTTCAGTTAAAAAAGACAGTGAAACCGGTTCAAAGTTACTAAAATAAGTGTCGATGTTACTGAAAGTATCTAAAACACGCGTTGGGGGGGGGGGGGGGGGGGGATTTGTTCCCGAATGACCTTGACTTTGTTCACAAAAAACTTTAAAAAATCCTCACACAGCTCTGAGGATGGGTTAATAAAATGACAGGAGGGGGGGCGTGTGACTGAATTTAAAACTTTAAAAAGAGCTCTGGGATTGTTGCTATGTGTTGAGATCAGGTTAGAATAAAACGATGCTCTTGCTTCTTTAACTGATGTCTGGTATGTTTTTAAAGCTTCTTTCCATATTTCATAAAACACATGTAGACCAGATTTTTTCCATTTACGTTCTTTCCTCCTGTAGTCTCTCTTTAGTTCATTTAGGGCCTCATTTAGCCAGGGTTGTGGTGCTCTGTTTTTCTTATTGGTCTTGTATGGGGCGACAGAGTCCAAAATATCCTCACAAGTAGTGTTAAAAAGAGAGACCAGCTCCTCTATGTTAAAAGGTGGAGTAAAAGCAGTTAACGAAGCAGCAGTAAAACGCTCAACAAACTTGGTACTTGACAAAGAGTTAAACCCCGACGGCATACGGGTGCGCTGTGATTAAAAGACTGAGGGGATAAAATCGCACTAAATAAAATGGCCTTATGATCGGACACACAGATATCCTTAGTCTCAACGTTTTCAGGAGTGACGCCACTGTGCAGGACTAAATCCAAGGTATGACCTTTGTTGTGTGTTGGAACTTGGACTGCCTGAGAGAGACCAAGAGAGTCAATCGTTTCAATAAAATCATTGACAAGGGGGTGAGTGGGACAAAAAACATGTATGTTAAAATCTCCTAAAATAAGAATCCGGTCATGCTTTGTTATAAAATATGATACCAGCTCAGCAAACTCTTGAATAAAAACACTGTTTGTTTTTGGTGGTCTATAAATTATTATAATTATAGTGGAATCACATGAATTCACCATAAAACCAAGATATTCAAAAGATGTGTAGCTGTTGTATGAAACTGGTATGCATTTAAAAACATTTCTAAAGATGGCAGCTACCCCCCCACCCTTACCTGACAGCCGTGGTTGATTAAGATGGGTGTAGTCTGGCGGGGTAGCTTCAATAAGGGCGCTGTAGTCTCCCTCAGGTAGCCAAGTTTCCGTAATAATAAAAAAGTCCAGATTGTTTAACGTGATAAAATCATGACATAAAAATGATTTGTTATTAAGAGAGCGGACATTTAAAAGACAATGTGTGTCTGTTGTGTGTCGTATTTCAGCCCCTACGTGTCGGCAGACATGACTAAGATGGCTCAAGCTTTCAACACCACGGTGGCAGCTCTAGAGGATGAGCTTACCCAACTCATTCTGGAGGGGCTCATTAATGCACGGATCGACTCCCACAGCAAGGTGACGCGCGCACACACACACACACCTCATGACTTCAGATGAAATGGCAGCACTAGCATACTTTTCCATGCATGTGTTTGAAGGAAAGCTTTTTAAGTTGCTGCTGGCTCCTCCCTCTTCTGGGGCAGCCTTGTCAAATCACTCAGAACACTGTGGATAGGCAAAGTGGAACAAATAATCGATCTCTGAACTGACAGTTCTAAAGCGACTCTCTGATGTGCTGACAGATTCTTTATGCGAGGGACGTGGATCAGAGGAGCACCACGTTTGAGAAGTCGCTCCATATGGGCAAAGAGTTCCAGAGACGCGCCAAAGCCATGATCCTCCGGGCTGCAGTGCTGCGCAACCAGATCCACGTCAAGGTAGAGAAAATGTTTCTGCTGACGGTCTCCAGGTGAAGGGACGAGCCCAAAGTGCAGTAGCCGAGGCAAGAACGGAGCTTACGACAGTCCGAAGTTAACGTCTGAGGAATGAGTCACTGTTGAGCCGGTGCTCTGTGGTGCCATCAGCTCCCCCACCCCCGTACCGCATGTCTGCAGGACGCCGTCTGTCTTCAACACAGGGTCTCGTTTGTGGATCTTATGAGGGGGGGTGGGGAGCTATGTTGGATTAAATGTTGGACTAAAAGTCTGACATTTTAACATGAAATACTCAAAGACCTTTGTCGTGTCTGTTTCTCAGTCGCCACCCAGAGAAGGCGGCCAGGGTGAACTGACACCAGCCAACAGCCAGACCAGAATGAGCACCAACATGTGAGGGAGACGCCCCCCCCCCCCACCGCCGGCTCGCCTTCTGACAGCCGCAGACCGGAGAGGAAACCAACACAACCACCCCGTCTCTGCGAGAGACACACAATGTATCAGACTTCAGTGTCCCCGCAGCACGGCACGGGGACGTCCTTCTGGTTTGGTGAAAGATCAGCACTTGTGTTAGGAAACGTGTTTGTCCTGTGTGCACGACGGAGGCCTCCTGAACCCAAACAAGGTTTGAAAATAAAAAGATCCTGCTTGTATCTGTGCATCAGCCATTGATCAATCAATCGCTGCAGTTGCTGTGATGAAATGTGTATCGATCGTGGTTCTCCGCTTTCACGCTGCGGATGGAGGAAATCTCCACCCATCAGTTAAAACTCCTTCTGACAGGAGACTCTGCCAGACGTTCCCACCAGACCCTCACATTACGTTTGGGCCTGCCAGGTCTGTCCGGCGTCCTCCCCCATTTAACTCACCACCAGGTGGTGATCGGTTGACAGCTCCGCCCCTCTCTTCACCCGAGTGTCCAAGACATGCGGCCGCAAGTCCGGCGATACGACGACAAAGTCGATCATCGAACTGCGGCCGAGCGTGTCCTGGTGCCAAGTGCACATATGGACACCCTTATGCTTGAACATGGTGTTTGTTATGGACAATCTGTGACGAGCACAGAAGTCCAATAACAAAACACCCGGACCGGGAATATTCATGGGATTGGAGACGGAGCAATCAAACAAGAAACAGGTGGGAAATGTGGGATTTTATTGTAAAGCAGAATTTCTGTCTAAAGAAAGGAACCAGCAGGACGACTTCAGCCTTCGTCTCGTTAACAACACAGGAAGTGATTGTGATCCGTGAACAGACAGGAAGCACTGGGGGAGGGGCGGAGTCCAGGAGGAACAAAGACACGCCCGTTTACTCCGACACCTCCGGACTCGTTAGTGTCCGAGTCCCGCCGCAGGTTCCAGGAGGACTGGAAGCAAAGGAAGGATTTCTGGGGACGGACAGCAGAGACGACTCTAGAGGCCGTCAGATGTCTCTCGTCTCAGATCACATGACACCAGGAGGACCAATAGGACAAAGGGAAAGCACAAACAACCCAGCAGCCGAAGAGTTAAAGTGTAATGATGGAGGACGTTCTAAGGACGTTGGATGAAGACAGTCTTAAAGATCCTGTTTGACGTCTCCAGAGAAGAGAGACGAGAACAATCCCCGAAATATTTAAATGACACCGTTTAGACTCTAATCAATAAGTATCGATCACTGGATCCTCGTCGCTGATATCTTTGATCGGATCGGGTTCTGGTGAAGACCCGGTGGACTCCAGTTCAAACAGGACGATGTGGGGACACCGCTCCTTGTCCCAGAACCCTGCGGAGACAGAACCAACAGAACTGAGCAGAAACGCCACGAAGCCACACCCGAACCCGATCAGTCCACCTTAAATGTCCAGGTGGACTCAATGTCTTTGTCCAACAACCTCAGATCCCTTCAGGTGAAACCGCTTCACCTTTTGTTGTGGGAAAGACACCAAAGGACAAAGACTATCTTGTCTCACAAGTCTGACAGAGAATAATCTCCCCGTGTCAGAAGGTTCTTCTACACATAGTGTCCCACACGAAGACACTCACTGCGTTCATTCTGTCCTTGTCCCAACGCCCTCCGGCTGGATGTCCACCTCCGGCTGCAGTCTCTTCGTGAGCTCAGCGCTGTCCTCAGAAGGTGGACGAGGTTTACCTGGATAACAAAGACGCATCAGTCCACCGCTCACGGTTGCAGGTGAACGGATGCGAGTGGATCACCAGCAACACTCCATCAAACAAAAGTAGCTGCTGCTAAACAGAGGAGACGAAGAACGGGACGTCCTCCGAGAGAAACCGGGGACAGTTTAACGCTTGTGTTACAAAAAAAGTCCCATTCATGACCCTTCAAGTGGACAAAATGTCCACCTGTAAAATGTAATATTTTTCCTGACCTCATTCTGGACCTGATCCAGTTGGAGAGATAGACACCCCCCCCCCCCCCCCCCCACCCTGCGTGACTGTGTCAAATTCCATAAACATTGATAAATAATCAACTGAGATATTGAGGAAAATATTTTGAATCTCCATTGACTGCAATATTAACAAATAGTTCCAAGTGATCCAGAATCCAGGATCTCTTCTGGATCATCACCGAAATGTAATCATCTGTTCCTGGAAACATTCCCGACAAATCCTGGAAAGTTCATCCAGATCCGTCCAGAACTTTTTGAGTTATCTTGCTAACAGCCGGACAGACAAACGGCGGTGGGAAATATGGGTTTTCAAATTTAAGCCCAAATTACCCCCCTTTCAAAAATCACCCCTCTGTGACCTTTTCTTGGACACTATGTAGAACAAATGGACATTTTTGTCTCAAGGGTCGTGGACAGGTTAAACACGGATTACACAGTCAAATTATGGACGTTGAGATTTTGTGACTCCGCCTCACCAAAGAGGACGGTGGTTGTCCTGGAGGGAGCTTAGAATTTCTGAAATGGACTAAACTGTCCAGGAGTTACTCAAGGGTCAACACAGCACGACTGTCTTCCCTGGTCCGTCATCGTGGTTCTGGACTCTGAAGCTGAAACCACCTCCTGTTTGCTTCATCAGGTCAAAGTGTCCAATCAAAGCCAGGAGACAGAGACTGGTTCTGTCTGGGTCGCTCACCTGTCCTCTGTCTGTACAGCTTGAATCCAACGGCAGCCGTGAGGACGAGAAGAACCGCTGCAGTGATGACGATGATGATGATGGCGTTCCCGTTAGTGGGTTCCTCTGGAGAGCAGAAAACAACAAGTCAGAGAACAACGTCCATGTCCCAACAGAACCGTCCTGCAGACGGACACCACCTGGTTGGTGGTCCTGCCGTCCTGTTTAGGTGGTTTCATGTCCACCTGTCCACAGGAGGACGGTCTGTGTTTCTTTCTGTCCTGATGTTGGTTCCAGTCTCAGGGAGACTCGTCCAATAAACTGTCCTGTGACGGATTTACAGACGGATCCGTTCGTCCACTGCTCAAATAAAGACACTAAATCTACTCTTCTTCACGTGTTCTAATGGTCTGACAGAAGTTTGACTTTTTAAAGACAGTTTCATTATCACTGATTCAAAGGCTTCCGTCTTCTGTGCAGGTACCGGGTTAGGGTTCTGGTACCGTTGTCTGGGTCCCGGGTGGGTTATTGATTATCTGAACTCTAAAGTTACACAGAAAACAGAAAACAACAATGAAAGAAACAAAACTTCTGTCCAACTCTTCAAACCCATGATCTGGACCATCAGAGAGACAGAAATGTGTCCCCACCTTCACCCCCTGATCCCAGTCTCACCCCAGTTGGTCCAGATCTTTCCTTTGTCCAGTCTGGTGACCGAGTCGTTCTCCACACCGAAGAGCTGGAACACACAGTCGTACCTCCTCCAGTCTTCAGCCGCCGCCGATGAAAGGTCCAGGTCCACACTCATCTGGAAGGTTCCGTCATGGTTGGGGAGGATCTCTCTGTGCTCCACCTCCTCATGAAGCTCCTCCCCATCCTTCCTCCAGAAGAGAGCGGCTCTGTCTGGGTAGAAACCTGTAGCGAAGCAGCTGACGGGAGAAGAAGGAGTCTTCTGGAGGAGAAACACTGAGGGGAGCTCTGGAGGAGGAGACAAAGACACGTTATAGAGGGGAGCTCTGGAGGAGGAGACAAAGACACGTTAGAGAGGGGAGCTCTGGAGGAGGAGACAAAGACACGTTAGAGAGGGGAGCACTGGAGGAGGAGACAAAGACATTTTGGAGAGGGGAGCTCTGTAGGAGAAGACAAAGACACATTAGAGAGGGGAGCCCTGGAAGAGGAGACAAAGACACGTTAGAGAGGGGAGCTCTGGAGGAGGAGACAAAGACACGTTAGAGTGGGGAGCTCTGGAGGAGGAGACAAAGACACGTTAGAGAGGGGAGCTCTGGAGGAGGAGACAAAGACACGTTAGAGAGGGGAGATCTGGAGGAGGAGACAAAGACAAGTTAGAGAGGGGAGCCCTGGAAGAGGAGACAAAGACACGTTAGAGAGGGGAGCTCTGGAGGAGGAGACAAAGACACGTTAGAGTGGGGAGCTCTGGAGGAGGAGACAAAGACAAGTTAGAGAGGGGAGCCCTGGAAGAGGAGACAAAGACACGTTAGAGAGGGGAGCTCTGGAGGAGGAGACAAAGACACGTTAGAGTGGGGAGCTCTGGAGGAGGAGACAAAGACACGTTAGAGAGGGGAGCTCTGGAGGAGGAGACAAAGACACGTTAGAGAGGGGAGATCTGGAGGAGGAGACAAAGACAAGTTAGAGAGGGGAGCTCTGGAGGAGGAGACAAAGACACGTTAGAGAGGGGAGCTCTGGAGGAGGAGACAAAGACACGTTAGAGAGGGGAGATCTGGAGGAGGAGACAAAAGACACGTTAGAGAGGGGAGCTCTGGAGGAGGAGACAAAGACACGTTAGAGGGGAGATCTGGAGGAGGAGACAGAGACACGTTAGAGAGGGGAGCTCTGGAGGAGGAGACAAAGACACGTTAGAGAGGGGAGCTCTGGAGGAGGAGACAGAGACACGTTAGAGAGGGGAGCTCTGGAGGAGGAGACAAAGACACGTTAGAGTGGGGAGCTCTGGAGAAGGAGACAAAGACACGTTAGAGAGGGGAGCTCTGGAGGAGGAGACAAAGACACGTTAGAGAGGGGAGATCTGGAG
>NW_027180897.1:0-25000 GCF_040956055.1 Brachionichthys hirsutus | reverse complement strand
GCGGATGCTGGGATGACTGAGATGGAAGAGCAGGTCGTCGTGGATACAGTTGCTGTAGTTGCATCCGCATCGATCGCTGATCAGGAGTTGGCCCGTCCTGCTCCCCCTAAGAAAAGGCTGGTGGAGACAGATGCCGAATGCAGATGGACGTAAGAGCTGGGACACACACGAGCACCCTGGGCCCCACTGAACAGAGAGGTAGCACACACTGTGTTCTGTGCTCGGCAGGTTTGGAAATAAGCACTCTGACCTCCTAAACTGGATTAGAACATGGAGAATGTCTGCTCAAGCGCTGGCCTCCACACACCCTGAGACAGCAGCTGACGCAGCAGACCTGCAGGAGAAACAGAGCGTAAGCCCACCTCCTCGAACAGCAAATGATTTAGACTCACCGGTAGTTAGTATATGTGTCTTTAAATCACTCTTCTGCGCACTGATACAAATACTGTAGGCTTTGGAGTTGGACCTCATGGCGAAGGAAGCTGCAATAAGTCAAGTAATCCAGGAGGGCCGGGCCATTGGGGACCGGCTGGAGAGAGGTATGACGGAAACGATGCGGTCCATTATTATACATAATATTAATACATAATATATGTGAAGCACGTTCTGATCAATCCTGCTGAGAATCCGGCTATTTATGGCCGCGTAGCGCTCGAATCTGACGGAAAGCGGTTCCCCATGATTGTCTTTGACTGCGTTCCCATTGCTGCTTGGTATTTTCTAGGTAATTACGAGCTTGTGTTTTGTTGTCATTTGGCCTTACTTGCTGAGTATTGGAACGTGTGTGTATTTTGTAGATTGAGTAGGACTTTTATGTGTTTGCGGTACTTCAGTTAGGAACCATGGAACGACGCTGCCACATCCCACGGAGCTGATCTTGATTGGTTCCTACATGTTTTCTTTTATGCGTGCATGCATCTCATCACTGCTTATCTTCGTTTGCTCACCTGTGTTAGAGGTTATGGTCTGCCCACGTAAGCAGAACGTTTTCCATTATTAGGGGGGGGGGGGGGGCTGTTACACGTTCAGATTGTGTAAAAATGGACCTACTTTATTTACTTCCTGTTTTTGACATGCCTGCTGCATGTGCTTGCTGTCCCTTCCACAGACTCGGTGAAGGCAGATGTAGACCTGATCCAAACGGAGTGGGATGCTTGTGCGAGGGAGCTGCAGGCAGCCAGCAAGCGGGTCCAAAGTGTGAGTCGGGTCAGGGCAGCGTCTGCAGAGCTGGCAGACCTGGACAGAGCCTTGGAGGAACAGGACCATTGGCTGGACTTGAGCTCGGCTGTCGAGGAACGCCACAATGAGCCGGAGCTCAGAGGCCTGGGGGGAGAATGTCAGGTAACATCCATCCCTTTATTTTCTGCTGTGTAATCAAAAGAACGCTGTGATAAACGAGTGAAGTTCCTTCTTCCTCTTGTGTTCTTCAGGCCCGACTTGGGCAGGTTGCTGCCTTCGGCCTGCACTTAGCGCAGCTTTCTGCAGAGGCAGGGTCACTGGGAACCGTGCCCTCTCTGAAAGACCACATGGTGGCGGTATCAGCGCATCACGCCTCCACCCTGCAGCAGCTGCAGAGCAGACAGCAGGAAGTCAGCAAAGGTACTCCAGAACAATACGTCGAGTGTTTAACGTTCGGGCAGGAGCGTTGTCTTCTGTTTCATGGAGCTCGAGGACTCGGGGATTATCTTTATCTCTCAAACAGTTACCAGTTTCTCTCTCCTTGGTTTCTGCTAGCTACGGAGCAACCCTGAAAATCTGCCACTGCTGTACCGCGAGAGTTTAAACGGACTCTTCTTTCCAGAAACGAGCCTGGTGTGTGTGTGTGTGTGTGTGTGTGTGTGTGTGTGTGTGTGTTTGTTGACAGTGAGCCAAATAAAACCGTTTTGCTTCTGCCCGAGCCCTGGGGGCGGTTTGCCTCCTGGTGGGGCGGGGAGGCCCCGACCAGAAGCAGAGCGACTGGAGTCTCTCCTGGAATGTGAGCGAATGTCACGGAGGTCGTAGGAAATAATGCTCCACGGGCTACGAGTGGCTCGAGGCAGCCGCACGACGGCTGCTGCTCAGACCCTCAAAGGGGGGGTCGCAAGGCGGGTTCTTTAAAAATAGATGGTAATTTATTTTATTTGATGATTTAAAAAAACTACATAAATAGTATATATTAGTCCTGTTTCCAACTAAACCGTGCAAATAACAAATATTACGCTGATAAACGGCTCCGGAACAGCGTTCACTGTGACCTGGAGGACGCGCCGATCGAGCCTTCAGCCGATTTGAGCCTTCAGCCGATCGAGCTTTCAGCAGATCGAGCTTTCAGCCGATCGAGCTTTCAGCCGATCGAGCTTTCAGCCGATTTGAGCCTTCAGCCGATCGGGCCTTCAGCCGATCGAGCTTTCAGCCGATCGAGCTTTCAGCCGATCGAGCTTTCAGCCGATTTGAGCCTTCAGCCGATCGGGCCTTCAGCCGATCGAGCTTTCAGCCGATCGAGCTTTCAGCCGATCGAGCTTTCAGCCGATTTGAGCCTTCAGCAGATCGAGCTTTCAGCCGATCGAGCCTTCAGCCGATCGAGCTTTCAGTCGATCGAGCCTTCAGCCGATCGAGCCTTCAGCCGATCGAGCCTTCAGCCGATCGAGCCTTCAGCCGATCGAGCCTTCAGCCGATCGAGCCTTCAGCCGATCGAGCCTTCAGCCGATCGAGCTTTCAGCCGATCGAGCTTTCAGCCAATTTGAGCCTTCAGCAGATCGAGCTTTCAGCCGATCGAGCTTTCAGCCGATCGAGCTTTCAGCCGATTTGAGCCTTCAGCCGATCGAGCTTTCAGCCGATCGAGCTTTCAGCCGATCGAGCTTTCAGCCGATTTGAGCCTTCAGCCGATCAAGCTTTCAGCCGATCGAGCCTTCAGCCGATCGAGCTTTCAGCCGATCGAGCTTTCAGTGGACGTTTTCGGCACTGACTTGCATAAAGAATAAATGCCGATCAATGATCTGAGGGTGGCCGTGGCCGTGCACTCTGCCGCTGTGCTCACTCGTTCCTCCGGGTTCCCGTTCCTGATGTATTCACCTCTCGGGGATCAATAACATGCTCCTTGTCTGGTTGCTACGCCTGTTTTTATAGAGGCCTGTTTGTGCCTGGTGTTCCCACCATGTCACGGGACGGTGGGGGGTTGGAGGTCTCTCGCACCGTTATTTGGGGGGGTCCCGGTCTGAGAGGTTTGGGAAGCCCTGACCTACATGACTGTTGGTGTGGAGGACGTAGCGGGTCCCTCAGCTGGGCGTAGACACGGTGCAGAGAGCCGTCTGTCCTGCATTTATCCCCAGCATGTATTCTGTACCCATATTTGGCTAGTGGCTGGTGCTAATTTTAGAGTCTGACCCCCCCCCCCCCCCACACACACACACACACACTCACACTCATGCACTATAAATATAACCAGGCTGTGTAAACATTAAAGTAGAGTGAGAGTCAAACAGAGGAAGTATTGGCCACAACTCAGATTGAAAATGTCTTAAAGGACCGTTGTCCCCCCTCACCTGGACCGTTGTCCCCCCTCACCTGGACCGTTGTCCCCCCTCACCTGGACCGTTGTCCTCCCTCAACTGGACCGTTGTCCCCCCTCACCTGGATCGTTGTCCTCCCTCACCTGGACCGTTGTCCCCCCTCACCTGGACCGTTGTCCCCCCTCACCTGGACCATTGTCCCCCCTCACCTGGACCGTTGTCCCCCCTCACCTGGACCGTTGTCCCCCCTCACCTGGACCGTTGTCCCCCCTCACCTGGACCGTTGTCCTCCCTCACCTGGACCATTGTCCCCTCTCACCTGGATCGTTGTCCTCCCTCACCTGGACCGTTGTCCCCCCTCACCTGGACCGTTGTCCCCCCTCACCTGGACCGTTGTCCTCCCTCACCTGGACCGTTGTCCTCCCTCACCTGGACCGTTGTCCCCCCTCACCTGGACCGTTGTCCCCCCTCACCTGGACCGTTGTCCCCCCTCACCTGGACCGTTGTCCCCCCTCACCTGGATCGTTGTCCTCCCTCACCTGGACCGTTGTCCCCCCTCACCTGGACCGTTGTCCCCCCTCACCTGGATCGTTGTCCTCCCTCACCTGGACCGTTGTCCCCCCTCAACTGGACCGTTGTCCCCCCTCACCTGGACCGTTGTCCTCCCTCACCTGGACCGTTGTCCCCCCTCACCTGGACCGTTGTCCCCCCTCACCTGGACCGTTGTCCTCCCTCACCTGGATCATTGTCCTCCCTCACCTGGACCGTTGTCCCCCCTCACCTGGACCGTTGTCCTCCCTCCCTCTCTTTGCTCCGCGGTATTTGGCATGTGACTATTTACCACCGCTGACTCTGACTTGCCCTTGAGCAAGACTCTAACACCCCACTGCTCCGGGGAGCAGCTCGGTGGCTGGAAGCCTAAATCAAACATCTTGTTTTGGTTCTCCTCAGTTCTCCACAAGTCTCAGTCCTCTTCCTTCTCATTCCAGCCCTAGCCAGCCTGGAGGCCAAGCGGCTGCTGCCGAGCCGGACGGAGGCGCTGGAGGCGCTGGAGGCGAGGCTGGACACGCTGAGTGAAGGCATGGTGGACATCCCCACTGCTGAGGGGGCAGTAGAGCGGGCACAGGTGGGCTCATCAGGGTGTCGGCTCTGCAGCGAGCCGAGGCGGCGTGCGCGCCTCGCCTCCGGCCGTCGCTGGAATGTGGCTCAGCAGGTCTCTGTTATGTCGATCGGCTGTTCAGGCAGGAAACCAGCCTCGCCACGATGCTCCGGGTGTATTCAGCGTGCACTTACACACATCGCTAGAGGTCTTAGCCCTCCTGCTGCTGATAGGAATGAATCAGGAACACAATCTATTTCGTTTGATGGTCTTCTGTGGGCCTTAAGCCGTCACACGATGTCGTTGTGTTAGAACAATGACAGTAAAGAATCTGAAGATAATCCATTCCAAAGGCACGTTTTTCTCCCAATAGAAATAACAATGTTTACTGAAGCAGATCAGTCTGTTCTCTCGGCCTGTGGACGTCGGGCCGACTCGCTGGTAAACTGATATCTCTGATACGGCCTGGGCGTGGTATCTTAAACCTGCGCTCCTCTTCACATCAGAGTCTGTGTCTCGAGATCGAGCAAACACAGCAAGCGCCCGACCCTACAGAACTGCAACGATGGAGTCAGCTCTCCTCTAAGGCTCGAGAGGAGCTGGGCACGCTGCAGTGCATCCTGGGTAGCATGAAGGACAATCAGGTAGAGCGGTGTAGAAAGCATGCAGGTGTGAAAAGTGTCATCGGTGTGTCAAATCTGGATTTTCCACACGTGTTCAGGTGCATTTGGTGGAAGTCGAACGCTGGCTGGACGCCGTTGAGGAAACGTTGTCTCAGGATGCTTCAGGGGAAAATGACAGGGAGAACTCGCAGGAAGAACTTAACCAGTGCAAGGTGAGAGGAAGATATTATTCATGTTCTAGTGTTCCATGGCCTCACTACTCAGAGGAGAGTCAGTGGCTGCCAGCGTCTGCTTTACAGATTCATGAATTAGACTTCTCTCTTTCTCTTTTTCATTACCCTCGCCGAAGGGGAGGCGAGGGTATTGCAATTGGGTGCGTTTGTCTGTTTGTCTGTTTGTTTGTCTGTCCGAGCGCATAACTCAAAAACTAGTAACCCAATCGACTTGAATTTTTTACACAAGCAAGGTTCTGTCCGTGGCTCGGTCCTCCCCGAGAATGGCGTTGATCCGGATCTGGATCCAGATTCTAGAATTATTTTTACATCTGGAATCGTGCCTGTGCTGTAAACTGCCACTTTAAGAGGGAGGGACACGAATGGCATGATGGGAAAAAGAGTCCAGAAGGAGTCTTGTAGTACATTCCGGAGCAGCAAGCTAGAGCAGGTTTGGCCCCTCTGATCCGGAAGCCCTGTTTACTGTCTCACAAGATCCAATAGTCTTTTGGAGGCGGAGTCTGCAGTCTCTGATTGTCTTTCTAGTTCTCATTTGTCGTCGCTTTCTTTTTTCTTGTCTGTCCGTCCTTGTTGTCCAGGAGTATGTGAATGAGATGGGCTCAGTGGAGGGCTCATTGAAGCAGATGGGGGAGAACGTGAGAGCTATACAGAAGGCTTCGGTCCCAGGACTGCTCAAGTGTGGACAGGATGTGCTGGACAAGCGCCTGGACAGATTTAACTCTCTCAGTAAGCAGGTGAGGAAGACTTTCTGCCGTCGCTCCCTGCTAATACATGTCAACAAGAAACGGGCCTCTGTCACATCTGGTGTCATATTGTTCCTTCCAGCTGCTCATCCATCAGGAGTATGTAGCAGAGACTCTGGAGAGGCAGAGCAATCTAAAGAAGGACCTAGCAGAGATGCGGGAGTGGATGACCCAGGTCGACGACGAGTTTCTCATGAGGGACTTTGAATACAAGGGCCCCGAGGAGCTGGAAGCATCGCTGGAGGAGATGAAGGTGACGAAGAATCAACGTGGAGGCGAAGAGGAGCAAAAACGAAGAATCTACTGGACTTGTCCACGTTTGATTGAAGACGTTTCGCCTCATCCAAGAGGCTTGTTCATCTGAAGAAGCCTCCAGAACAAGTCCAGTTGATTCTTCGTCTGTGCTCTTTGCCTCTACCTGGACAGACTCGTCTACGTCATCGTAGTGATGTGGACACGTTTCTACTCCCCATCTCTCTCAGAGGGCTAAAGACGATGTGCTGCAGAAGGAGGTGAAAGTAAAGATCCTGAAAGACAGCATTCACGTGCTGATGTCCAGGACATCGCCCCCTGCTGGACGTGGCAGGCAGGCACTGACCTCAGAGCTGGAGGTGGTGCTGGCCAACTACCAGAAGCTCTGTGACCGCTTTAAGAGCAAGTGTCACACTCTGGAGGTAACGTGTGTTCTTTTATAACGCTTTAAATGAACGGGCTCCTGGTCGTGCTCGTACGCATCACTAGCCCAGTCTGACGTGTTGCTTTATTCAACGCATCAATCCTTGGCCTCCTATTGGTTCATGCTCATCCAAAGGAGTCCAGGAACGTGAAGGCTGCTGGTGAACCTGGTTCAGGGTGAAGATCAGATCCGTCACTTTGCTTCATCATCCTCCCCTTCGGTGTCAGAGCCCCCTAGAGGGGTTTTTGTGAACATGCCTCTGTGTTTTTTGTTCTAAATGGCCTTAATTAGGTTTCTCTGTTGCATCTCCCTGTTTGCTCCAGGAGGTTTGGTCCTGCTGGATGGAGCTGCTCCAGTACCTGGAGACGGAGCAAAGCTGGCTCAACACGCTGGAAGAGAAGGTCCAAACGACTGGTAACCTACCAGAGAGCACCGAGGCCGTCACCGAAGCCCTGGAGGTGCAAATACTCACTCACTCACTCACTCACTCACTGACTCACTCACTCACTCACTGACTCACTCACTCACTCACTCACTCACTGACTCACTCACTCACTGACTCACTCACTCACTCACTCACTCACTGACTCACTCACTCACTCACTGACTCACTCACTCACTCACTGACTCACTCACTGACTCACTCACTCACTCACTCACTCACTCACTGACTCACTCACTCACCCACTCACTCACTCATTTTCTTCCCCCGTTGTTCAGTATCTCAATCCTTTAAACGCATGGTTGAGGATCTATCAAAAACTCAGTCGTAGTATTTATATACTGTCCTGGTCTTTTTTCCATAACGACGAGGAGACGCCGCCGCCATCGATCTCAAACTGTCACTAAAGCAACATATAGCATCAGGGTTCCACGGTAACGGTTTAGACGCCACATGAAACCTGCCTGCCCGGAACCATTTGATGGTTGCCCACAAATACTTTACTTTTTGTCGTGTATCTAATAGACGAGGGACTAATGATCGTCGGGATTCACAAAGGCCTGAACATGTTTCTGACCAAGATGAGACTAATGATTTTCCTGTGTGATTCATATGAACGTTTAGACTCTTTTCTTTTTTCTCCCCGTCGTCAGTTGCCATTGATCCCCCTGTTACGCCAAAATCAAATAATTTAAAAAGTTGTTTTGACATTTGAAAGAAAGTTCTCCTGTATTTAGTTTTGCTTTCATGCCCGAAACATAAACGACGTTGAGACGGGAGCAGCATTACGACGTAAATGCACCTGCCGTCTGCAGACGGCCTGCGCACAACTCGTATTTTTGTTCACAAGACGGCGGCGCTGATGGAAGCAACAAATCTCACGTCCGATCAACATATTTGGTCAAAATACTAGCTGCAATTGATTTGGCCAATCACTGATTTTTAAAATTCTTGACCGGCCGATAACGATTTTATAATTAACTGACAGCAACACCTTTAATGTTCCAATCTTATTTTACTGAACACAAACAAAACCTGTTGTGAGCCTCTCACCAAAATAAAGTTCTCAGCAGCGTTTAGCTTTTACAGATAAAAGGAAATGACGAGGTTTGAGGTCGTTAATAAAATAACTATCTACAGGACAAATTAACAAAACGACCTAAACCATCAGCGAGGTGTCCTGAGTTTTAGCTTTTCTTGTAGTGCAAAAAGCCAAAACGCCCAAATGCAGCAGCTTTGTGACGATTTCTATGTAAATAACTTGGAACAGCTTACAGGACAAAATCACCTCAAAGTCAAACATTGTAAAAACAATAATTCAGCATGTTTAACATTTTAACTCATTCAGTACCACAGAAGGGTGGTCTGTAGAGAACGACGGAATCGGATTTGGCCGTGTTGATTCATAGAGATGAAGGAAAATGAAGCCCCTTCAAGACATTCCTTCTCGTCTTTGACCTTTGACCAGACTTAGCAGTTTCTGCTACTATCCAGCTTTTTGATCAACATGTACACGTTTTCTTCCCATTAACTTTCTCTCTGGGATTTTCTTGCACTAAACAATCTTTCTCCGGAACAGGTTTTTCTTCCAGTCTTGCTATCCTTTCCAGTTTCTGTGTCAAACGTTTGGAACTCAAAAGCTGTTTTAATTTATCGGGCTTTGTCGTGACTTTAAGGCGTTATTACTCTCTTTCCACGGTTTGCTTCCTTTTTTCTGATTTGCTGTTCCTAAGTGGAGCCTTTTTCCATCTCCCCTTTTACCATCAGTCTTTGGAGAGCGTGCTGCGCCACCCAGGGGACAACCGCACCCAAATCAGAGAGCTAGGTCAGACCCTAATCGATGGCGGCATTCTGGATGAACTCATCAGTGAAAAACTGGAGGTCTTCAAATCTCGTTACGAGCAGCTCAACCACCAGGTCAGGACTTTGATGTGTGGGTGTTTTATTAATCCTGGACTTTTGCATAATTTACCATGTTGAACAATGCCAAACATGACCTTGTGTCATTATATTCATTCAGTTAAGAGAGATCTTTGTTTTATTCTTGCAAACATTATTTTTAGAATCATCCCTGTTTGCTGTTGGAGTATAATGATTACTATTGTACTCATTGCGCTTATTAGTATTATATTGGTCACCGCGAGACATTTGAATCCATAAGCTGACGTCCTCCAGGCAGTAAACAGGCAGATCAGCCTCGAGCAGCAGCTGCAAACTCTGAAGGAGAACGAACAGAGTCTTCAGACATTGCAGGAGTCTCTGAGGCAGCTGGACCACACGCTCACCTCCTACCTCACAGATCGCATCGACGCCTTCCAGCTGCCACAGGAGGCGCAGGTACAGTACGGCACACACCTGCACAGTCTCGCTGTAGCGTGCCCAAAGGCCTTACCAGACAAAGGCCTTTGATCCCAAATAAAAACAATACAGCGGCTCAACATGCTTGTCTATGGATGCTTCACCAGTGGAATAACCTAAAGGTCCCATATGATGAAAAACTCACTTTTCCCATGTCCTGTTAATGTCCTATTACGGAGGTTTGGGTCCTTATCAAGACAAAAACAGCAAACTAAAGCATCAAGTCAATCCTTCCTAGTTCCGTACTCACCTACTGAAACACGTCTGGCAGAAATCGTCGTCAGTGTGACGTTACACTTATAAAAACGTGAACAAGATGTGCGTCCCTGTGTCTGCGCTCTGCCCGTCCTCGCTCCACCGGCGGCATTTCCCTGCATAAAGTTTATTTTTGGTGGTAATGTTCCGGCGAAAATTGGAAACAAATTTTTAGTGTGTGGTAAAAACCAGACTGCTTTATGGATCGGCGCAGCATCTGTTTGCTATTTTGACCGACTGTCACAGATATTTCATATCTGTCAGGGAACTGCATCAACTTGTGGAAAAAGGGTAGAAAAATGGACCTTTAATATTCACACACATGCTGAGAGAAACTTCTTAAGAGATCAATGTAACTATGGTTGAAAAGGTATTTGTTGTATTCTAAGAAACACAAAACATGGTTACAATAAATGAACATCCTCAACATGCAGCATGTATTCAATATTCTTTCCCCCTTCAGACCATTGGGGCAGAGATCACAACCCACGAGGTGACATTGGAAGAGATAAGGAGGAGAAATGTGGTCAACTTGCCTCCCCCAACCGCTGATGGCAAAGCTGGTCGAGGTGGGACGAAGCTGGACCTCCTACAGGTAACACTGAGTCCTGCTAGAGAACATCAAGAACCGAAGGCTGGCCTGTAGTTCAGCTACCAGAGTCAAAACAATAGCATCAATACTGGATGTACGTGATTCTACTGGTGGATGATTTAATTAAGGCTCATCCGCTTGTTATGCCCTTCCTGTTGGTGGATAGCCAGTATATTGTTAAGACATTGTTTATTTTCATGTTTAAAGTGTAAAGAAATGTACAATTGCGGCTTCTTGTTGAGAACTGTGTGTGGAGTCTGTTATAAATGAAATGTGCAGCTTTGCAGACTGTTCCTTTTACCCACTGCAGAGGAAGTTGAGGGAGATTTCCACAAAGTACCAGCTTTTTCAGAAGCCAGCTAACTTTGAGCAGCGCATGCTGGATTGTAAGAAGGTCCTGGATGGAGCCAAGGCAGAGCTGCATGTCCTGGATATGAGGGATGTGGACCCGGGAAAGATTCAATCCCACCTCGCTGGTTGCATGGTGAGAGACTTTGGTCATCCAAGCTTGATTAAATTGCAAATGATTCCACAAAGAGTGCTGTGTTCACATGACAGTGTTTAACCTGGTAAATGTCTAGGGCATAGAAACTAAAAACACAGGCAAGCCTCGCCATCTATTCTTTGCAGACACAAACACAAAAAATGCATCACTTACAGGCCAATTCATTTTATTTTAAAGAAACTCTACAAGTTGCTGAGTGAGGTGAAGCTGGAGGTGGAGACTGTGATAAAGACGGGTCGACAGATTGTTCAGAAACAGCAGACGGAGAACCCCAAGGCCATGGACGAGCAGCTCACTGCTCTCAAACTGCTGTACAATGACCTGGGGGCACAGGTGAGTGGCTCGATGGAAACTTTAAATCAACGTCATTCTCCTTTTTCAGCAAAATGCTGCTTGTGTCGGATTATGAGTAACATTCAATATCTCCGCTGACACCTTCATTTTTCTTTTATTTAAAGGTAACCGAGGGAAAGCAGGACCTGGAAAAGGCTTTGTCTCTGTCTCAGAAGTTCCAGAAGGAGAGCGCCGCCCTGCAGGAGTGGCTGCACACCAACGAGGCTGAGCTGCAGCACAGGAACAGTTGTGGAGACATGCCAGCTGACATTGATGCTGAAATTGGATGGGCTAATGTGAGTATTTAAACAAAGCATTCAGCAGGAACAAAGAAGTACTTTGGTGTTCGTCCAGCAGGTGGCGCAGAAGCTCCTGAAATGGTTTCTCAATGGAGATCAAACTGTATCAGTCTATATCAGATTATATCAGAGTGTATCAGATTATATCAGAGTGTATCAGATTATATCAGACTGTATCATATATCAGATTGTATCATATTATATCAGAGTGTATCAGATTATATCAGAGTGTATCAGATTATATCAGACAGCATCATATTATATCAGAGTGTATCATATTATATCAGAGTGTATCATATATCAGATTGTATCATATTATATCAGAGTGTATCAGATTATATCAGTGTATCAGATTATATCAGACAGCATCATATTATATCAGAGTGTATCATATTATATCAGACTGTATCAGATTATATCAGACAGCATCATATTATATCAGACTGTATCAGATTATATCAGACAGCATCATATTATATCAGAGTGTATCATATTATATCAGACTGTATCAGATTATATCAGACAGCATCATATTATATCAGAGTGTATCAGATTATATCAGACTGTATCATATATCAGATTGTATCATATTATATCAGAGTGTATCATATATCAGATTGTATCATATTATATCAGAGTGTATCAGATTATATCAGAGTGTATCAGATTATATCAGAGTGTATCAGATTATATCAGTGTATCATATTATATCAGACTGTATCAGATTATATCAGACAGCATCAGATTATATCAGACTGTATCAGATTATATTATACTGTATCAGATTATACCAGACAGCATCAGATTATATCAGAGTGTATCAGATTATATCAGAGTGTATCAGATTATATCAGACTGCATCCGATTATATCAGAGTGTATCAGATTATATCAGACTGTATCAGATTATATCAGACTGTATCAGATTATATCAGACAGCATCAGACTATATCAGAGTGTATCAGATTATATCAGACTGTATCAGATTATATCAGACTGCATCAGACTGTATCTGTATCAGTGGAATTATGGGAAACTATTATTTTGACACTAAACCCAAAACGATCAAATTATTTGGCAGTAAATGACTGAAACATGGCCGACATCACAGGAACTTGTTTCTGATGTGTTTTACGTCCTGTTCTATCCCCCGATCAGGGCCTGCTGAAGGAGTCTGAACGTGGCAAGGTGGATCTGTCCAGCCTGATGGAGACTGGCGCTGGTCTGCAGACCCTGGTGGGGGGCAGCGAGGCTCAGCTGGAGGGTAAACTCTGTGGCCTCAGTGACTCCTGGGACCGCGTTCGCACCTGGATCGAGGACTGGCTTAGTGCTGTGCTCGTGAGTACCAGTTCTTCTTACGGATAGAGGGCTGTTGGGAGGGTCGTATTCATATCGATGATGCGATTGCATGTGTGCAGAGTCACCAGAACGAAGTAGAAATCTTCGATGAGAACTTGGCTCACATCAGCACCTGGCTCTACCAGACCCAGATCCGGCTGGACGAGGCCGAGCGTCTGGCGTCGGCAGAGAGGGAGAAAGTGCTCAAGGTACGACGGGGAGAATGAATGTGTGAGTGGGATGAGGATGAGGATGAGGATGGCCCTGAAGTGGAAACTCAGTACATAAAGTACAATTAAAACTTTACCGGAAGCCTGGGAATGTGTTCAGATCATACCTTGAAGATTTTAGAAACATTTTAAAACAGCTTAGTTTTATGGCAGTCTGGAATCGCTCAAGGAAGTTGGAATAGATGCCCCAGCCACCTCAGCTGACTCCTCTCGATGTGGAGGAGCAGCAGCTCTACTCTGAGTTCCTCCCCCTGTCTCTAAGGGGGGCCCCAGCCACCCTGCGCAGGTCTCATTTAGACCGCTTGTGCCTGTGATCTTGTCCTTTCGGTCGAAATGCAAATCCCCCCCATATAAACTAACTGAAAACAATTTAGTATGTTCCGGCCGTCTGAAAACACCCAAATCAACGTTAATAAGTGCTGATCCCCTCATCCCCGCAAACAGGCTGCTAGAATCCAGCAGGACAAGTGAGACTTGATCAATAGAGCCTAAACACTGGTCTAAATGCTGCCATCCAGAATCAATAGAGCTTAAACACTGGTCTAAATGCTGCCTCCCAGAGAGAATAGAGCTTAAACACTGGTCTAAATGCTGCCATCCAGAATCAATAGAGCCTAAACACTGGTCTACATGCTGCCATCCAGAATCAATAGAGCCTAAACACTGGTCTACATGCTGCCATCCAGAGAGAATGGAGCTTAAACACTGGTCTAAATGCTGCCTCCCAGAGAGAATAGAGCCTAAACACTGGTCTAAATGCTGCCTCCCAGAGAGAATAGAGCTTAAACACTGGTCTACATGCTGCCATCCAGAATCAATAGAGCCTAAACACTGGTCTACATGCTGCCATCCAGAGAGAATGGAGCTTAAACACTGGTCTAAATGCTGCCTCCCAGAGAGAATAGAGCCTAAACACTGGTCTAAATGCTGCCTCCCAGAGAGAATAGAGCTTAAACACTGGTCTACATGCTGCCATCCAGAATCAATAGAGCCTAAACACTGGTCTACATGCTGCCATCCAGAATCAATAGAGCCTAAACACTGGTCTACATGCTGCCATCCAGAGAGAATGGAGCTTAAACACTGGTCTAAATGCTGCCTCCCAGAGAGAATAGAGCCTAAACACTGGTCTAAATGCTGCCTCCCAGAGAGAATAGAGCTTAAACACTGGTCTACATGCTGCCATCCAGAATCAATAGAGCCTAAACACTGGTCTACATGCTGCCATCCAGAATCAATAGAGCCTAAACACTGGTCTACATGCTGCCATCCAGAGAGAATGGAGCTTAAACACTGGTCTAAATGCTGCCTCCCAGAGAGAATAGAGCCTAAACACTGGTCTAAATGCTGCCTCCCAGAGAGAATAGAGCTTAAACACTGGTCTACATGCTGCCATCCAGAATCAATAGAGCCTAAACACTGGTCTACATGCTGCCATCCAGAATCAATAGAGCCTAAACACTGGTCTACATGCTGCCATCCAGAGAGAATGGAGCTTAAACACTGGTCTAAATGCTGCCTCCCAGAGAGAATAGAGCCTAAACACTGGTCTAAATGCTGCCTCCCAGAGAGAATAGAGCTTAAACACTGGTCTACATGCTGCCATCCAGAATCAATAGAGCCTAAACTCTGGTCTAAATGCTGCCTCCCAGAGAGAATAAAGCCTAAACTCTGGTCTAAATGCTGCCATCCAGAGAGAATAGAGCCTAAACTCTGGTCTAAATGCTGCCATCCAGAATCAATAGAGCCTAAACACTGGTCTAAATGCCGCCACCCAGAGAGAATAGAGCTTAAACACTGGTCTACATGCTGCCATCCAGAATCAATAGAGCCTAAACACTGGTCTAAATGCTGCCACCCAGAGAGAATAGAGCTTAAACACTGGTCTACATGCTGCCATCCAGAATCAATAGAGCCTAAACACTGGTCTACATGCTGCCATCCAGAATCAATAGAGCCTAAACACTGGTCTACATACTGCCATCCAGAGAGAATAGAGCTTAAACACTGTTCTACATGCTGCCATCCAGAGAGAATAGAGCTTAAACACTGGTCTACATGCTGCCATCCAGAGAGAATAGAGCTTAAACACTGGTCTAAATGCTGCCATCCAGAGAGAATGGAGCTTAAACACTGGTCTAAATGCTGCCTCCCAGAGAGAATAAAGCCTAAACTCTGGTCTAAATGCTGCCATCCAGAATCAATAAAGCCTGAACTCTGGTCTAAATGCTGCCATCCAGAATCAATAGAGCCTAAACTCTGGTCTAAATGCTGCCTCCCAGAGAGAATAGAGCTTAAACACTGGTCTACATGCTGCCATCCAGAATCAATAGAGCCTAAACTCTGGTCTAAATGCTGCCATCCAGAGAGAATGGAGCTTAAACACTGGTCTAAATGCTGCCTCCCAGAGAGAATAGAGCCTAAACTCTGGTCTAAATGCTGCCATCCAGAATCAATAGAGCCTAAACACTGGTCTAAATGCTGCCACCCAGAGAGAATAGAGCTTAAACACTGTTCTACATGCTGCCATCCAGAGAGAATAGAGCTTAAACACTGGTCTACATGCTGCCATCCAGAGAGAATAGAGCTTAAACACTGGTCTAAATGCTGCCATCCAGAATCAATAGAGCCTAAACACTGGTCTACATGCTGCCATCCAGAGAGAATAGAGCTTAAACACTGGTCTACATGCTGCCATCCAGAGAGAATAGAGCTTAAACACTGGTCTACATGCTGCCATCCAGAGAGAATAGAGCTTAAACACTGGTCTAAATGCTGCCACCCAGAGAGAATAGAGCTTAAACACTGGTTTACATGCTGCCATCCAGAATCAATAGAGCCTAAACACTGGTCTACATGCTGCCATCCAGAGAGAATAGAGCTTAAACACTGGTCTAAATGCCGCCACCCAGAGAGAATAGAGCTTAAACACTGGTCTACATGCTGCCATCCAGAATCAATAGAGCCTAAACACTGGTCTACATGCTGCCATCCAGAGAGAATAGAGCTTAAACACTGGTCTAAATGCCGCCACCCAGAGAGAATAGAGCTTAAACACTGTTCTACATGCTGCCATCCAGAATCAATAGAGCCTAAACTCTGGTCTACATGCTGCCACCCAGAGAGGATGACTAATGACGGAAACTGAACAGTGACCAGTAAATTGGTGGTCTTCCTTCCGCAGCGCATGCTGGAGGAGCTGGAGGACGTCGGTCTACGAGTGGACAACGTGAAGGATCAGGCCATCATTCTCATGACGAGCAGGGGCCCCGCCTGCCGGGACGTGGTGGAGCCCAAATTGGCTGAGCTCAACTGTAACTTTGACAAAGTGTCCCAGCACCTCAGAACGGCCCAGGTACGCAAGCATGAACACATGAACACAGGTCCGAGGCCTCTCAAACTCACGGGCTGCATGCCACGGTCTGTTCTTGTGTTTTGGAATGCAGATGATGGCCAGTCTGGAGTCAGGTGGAGTAGACCTGAACCAGAACGTCCCTCAGGTACAAGAAACAATAGTCAGAGCTGTGAGGGACAACTTTCACAAGTCATGTGTGTGTACATATATATATACTTTCTGACCATTGTTCAAGTCCAGCCCATTTATGACATTGACATGTTGTATTTATTTATTTTATTTATTTATTTAAAAAGGATCCCCATTGGTTGACACCGTGGCATCAGGTAGTCTTCCTGGGGTCCGGGATTACACGTATCAACTCAAATCATGAAAGCACGATATGTACATATCCACAAAACATATCCACACAGAACATCATATCAGTATACTTCAACAAACTTTACATTCATGTAATCATCGTCAAAACCATATTTTAATGTATTTTAAGGAGCTCTGCCTAAAGATTTTATCTCATCGAGATTTTATCTCATCGAGACTAATTTCTGAGTCTGAACGTGACAAATATTGCACCTGCACTAAGATGTGTGTGTTTGTGTTTTCTGAGTGTGTGTGTTTGTGTTTGATTCTCTTTTGGACTCATTAGGTCCTTCACAGCCAGGAGCTCAGAGAGGAGCGTGAGCCTCAGAGTCTTCCAGCGGAGGCGCTGGTCCTCAGTGAGGTGGAGAGCCTCCAGGCCCAGCCCCAGGCCCAGCTCCAGGCCCAGCTCCAGGCCCAGCCCCAGGCCCAGCTCCAGGCCCAGCCCCAGGCCCAGCTCCAGGCCCAGCTCCAGCCCCAGGCCCAGCTCCAGGCCCAGCTCCAGGCCCAGCTCCAGGCCCAGGCCCAGGCCCAGGCCCAGCTCCAGGCCCAGCTCCAGGCCGAGCTGAAGCATCTGCAGCAGCAGCAGGACCCAGCCGGAGTAGCCGAAGACGCCATCCAGACGGTTTGTCTGGAGCATTTTCATTCCGTTCCTCCATTTTGGGTGAATGCTCGTGTTTGATTTGGTAAGATACGACTGCAGGCGATGCAGCGCCGTGTTGCAGCATCAGCACCTCTATAGAGGAAGCGCTGCGTGATGTTTCTGCCTTGCTCTGGGCTGCCACCTGATCAGACAAGTATCTTCTTATTTGGCATTAGTGTCGCTAAACTGATCCGTACCGGTCCAAAGCAAGGCTCCGTCCGCGTGCTTCCGTTCTTACTGACTGTCAGTCGTCATGTACGATGTGCTGAAGGCTGCTGCAGTCTCTTCATGTGAAAGCCTTCTTTACGCCAGATGGATGAGGAGAAAGCTGGAGTGGAGGACCTGCTGAGAAGAGGAGAGGAACTGCTGCAGCAGGCTTCAGACGAGGGCCAGAGGGAGGAGCTGAGACCTCTGCTGCTCCGGCTGCAGGGCCAGTATTCAGCTCGCAGGGTGAGCTGCTCAGAGGACATCTTGTTTCTGGTCCGTGCGTAGGTGCTCATCTGCCTCATTGCCTGTCGTACGCTGGCACGGCTGGGCTGCTCTAGGAGTTGCGGGTGCTGCGAGACAGGCAGGAGGACATCTCTGTGGACTCGTCTTCTCACGCCCGGACAGAGCAGATGAGACCACCTCCAGCTGAGGTGTGGAATGCGCACATCATAAGCACAGTCTGCGCAGACACGCTAGGAACTAGAACTGTGTGGTGTTGATGCTAGCCTAGCATAATGTACCCCTGATTTCATCATCTGCATATCCTCTGTTCTTCTCCCTCACCTGTGGAACAGGAGCTGACGTCCGTGGAGAGCAGCAGCGCTCCTTCACTCGGGCCCTCCGACTACCTGCTAGACGTGAACAAAGCGCTGCTCGCCATGGCTGATAATGAGCTGCTTCTGAACTCCAGCGAGCTCAGCGAGGGGCGCTACGAAAACCTGTCCAACCAGGAGGATGTGCTGAGGGTGGGTCGACAGTTCATCGTCCCGTTCCTCTTTGTCATTGTGAGCACAGCGTCCTCACAGCTGTGGTGGTGAGGACAGCCATGATGGACGGCTTAGAGACAGTGGTGAGGACAGCCATGATGGACGGCTTAGAGACAGTGGTGAGGACAGCCATGATGGACGGCTGAGAGACAGTGGTGAGGACAGCCGTGATGGACGGCTTAGAGACGGTGGTGAGGACAGCCATGATGGACGGCTGAGAGACAGTGGTGAGGACAGCCATGATGGACGGCTTAGAGACAGTGGTGAGGACAGCCATGATGGACGGCTGAGAGACAGTGGTGAGGACAGCCGTGATGGACGGCTTAGAGACGGTGGTGAGGACAGCCATGATGGACGGCTGAGAGACAGTGGTGAGGACAGACATGATGGACGGCTTAGAGACAGTGGTGAGGACAGCCGTGATGGACGGCTTAGAGACAGTGGTGAGGACAGCCATGATGGACGGCTTAGAGACAGTGGTGAGGACAGACATGATGGACGGCTCAGAGACAGTGTCTCTGAGGAAAAGACAGGAGGCGGAGCTAGAAGTGGAGGAGATGAAGATGCTGAGGTTCTCCTTGGGAGTGTCCAGGTTGGACAGGATTAGAAATGAGACAATAAGAGGGACAGTGAAGGTTAGACGTTTTGGAGACAAGGTCAGAGAGACCAGACTTTGATGGTTTGGACATGTCCAGAGGAGAGACAGGGACTATATCGGTAGAAGGATGCTGAGGATGGAACTGCCAGGGAACAGGACTAGAGGACGACCCAGGAGGAGAGACATGGACGTAGTGAGGGAGGACATGAGAGTGGCTGGTGTTGGGGAGGACGATGCAAAGGACAGGACTAGAGGACGACCCAGGAGAAGACACATGGACGTAGTGAGGGAGGACATGAGAGTGGCTGGTGTTGGGGAGGACGATGCAAAGGACAGGGTGAAGTGGAGACGGTTGACTGAAAGTCCCTGCTTGACTCTAGAGCCCTAGTGAAGGCTCTGTTCAACACTGGTCTGTTTTTCATGTTGGGTTTTACTCTGCCTTAAAGTGATTGATTTGTTTCTTCTTCTACATTGAATGTCCGGATTATGGCGGGAAGCTTTGAGCAATGGCTTGAATTCATATTCTCCCCTCTTTGTCTTCCGATCAAAGAGCATCAAAGAGAACCTGGAGCGTCTCGGAGGTCGGCTCTCAGATATCCACCAACGCCATCCTGCCGTCGTTCCGGTCGCTTCTCCTGCTGAGGTTTCCCAGATCGGCGACTCGCTCGCTCACCTTAATGCCGAGTGGGACCGGGTCAACCGCGTGTACGGCCAGCGCAAAGGGTTGGTGCACCGACCCCGTGACCTCGACTCGACCCTGAGCTGCTGCTTTCAGACGCTAACATGCGTTTCAGGATGGGCTCTCAGCTAGCGGAGACACACACATCGAAACAATGTCTGCTCACACACAAACACACACGGGGTCACCTTGACGACGATCACCACAGCATAAACCGCCGACGGTTGCTGAGCACGGTGTAGTAGAATAAACCCGTAAGCTCATTTTGAACGGGCAGCCTCCGGGCGTCATTACAAATCGTTTGTTTGGTGGAGCTGCTCGTCCAGACCTCCACCGATCTGAGGAAATGGTGGCTCGTCAGCGAGAACGACCTTTTTATTCGCTGAATGTTTTAAGTAATGGGCTGCTCGGCCTATGCTGATTTATTTCATAGCCCCTCCGTGTCCCTTTGGTTGTCCTCACTTTCCTGCTGTCTGATACAGAATAACACTGTAAATGGTGACATTTTCCAGTGGATGACCTTGATTGTCCTTGAAGAAACGAGGACTTTTTATTCTGTTCTATATGAAACAGACACTTGGCATTAAATAAGAAATCAGATCCAGAACCCACCGTCAGATCAAGAGCTCTGTTTAGAGCCCGTCCCCCTCGTGTCACAGACATTCCTCTTACGGCCGGCGTGGGTTTGATTCTGCTTGCAGCCCATTCCCTCATATCTTCCCCGTGCGCTCCAGAATTTCCAAAATAACGCGAGTCCGAGCTTTGCATGCACTCATGTTCTTTATTCTCGCAGAAGGGAAAAGTTAGGAATAAAAAACCTAAAACCGAATTAATAAGCACAAACGTGAGAACATTTCTTTGGTATTTGTAGTGGAAGGAAAGGACGCGTTTGTCAGTGACGGTGGCTGGACAAACACTGCTGTGATCACTCCTTCCTTCCTTCCTGGGTGTTGTGCAGGAGTTTCGACCGTGCTGTGGCGGAGTGGAGGCGGTTCCATTGTGGTATGAATGAGCTCAGCCAGTGGCTGACGGACACGGAGACGCTGCTGTCCGAGGGCGGCGGCTGCGATGGACAGCTGGACCGGGACTCTGCACGACGACATCAGGAGGTCAGTGAAGTCGGTCTGGGTGTGTGCTTCGGTGCCTCGGAGGCATTTAAAAGCCTCAGAAATACTGAATGTGCTTCTTTTGTCGTTGTCTCTTTCTTTCATGGCATCCCACCTTTACCATCATATGATGGGTGAGTTAAATAGAACCGCGTGCTCCTGCAGTGGTTCCCAGACCTTCTCTGCTGCCCCCCAACCCCAGATCAGGACATGCACACATACACATATTTTGTTTTCAGACTCCAAATGGAATTAATACAAACCTCAACCGGATTGGTTGCTACAGGCAAACTACAAGACATAAATAACAAAATAGCAAACCGCATTTACAGTTTATTATTACTGTCGGCATTTACCTGCTGCGTAGTTTCCATTATTTCTTATGGAAAATATAGTTTCGGTTTCCAAACAAATCTGTTTTCACACAATATTATGGAATGAATTATGTTCCACTGTTTTTACATTTACCTGTGCAATCATTGTTACAGGTTTCTTTTGTTTTTATATTCAACATCCAAGCATCCGACCTTTGCTGTTTTAAAACTTGAACAACTCCCTGAGAGGGGACCCCCCCCCCCCCCCCCCCCAGAAATCTAAAGGTTTGCTGTTCCAAAATGACACCTTTAATCCTCACATCTTTTCGGTGACTGGTGTGAATGCTAAATGGAATGCACTTAAACAGCTTTTTCACACCCATTGATTCACGCACTCACTGCTGACATGCAAAGCCCACCAGGGCAGTCGGTGTCTTGCTCAAGGACACTTCAACATGGAGACAGTCAGCGCTGGGATTCGAACCACTCTACCGTCTCGGCCACAGCCGCCTGCTCCGTGCTGCAGAGCTTCTCAAATCCAATATCCAGCTTTGATCTGTATTAATGTTTGATTGAGGCCACATCAGAAAGATCATCTCACATCGGTTTGATGTGGCAAAAGGAAGACGTACGGCCGGGGGGGCCGTTCTCCAGTCCAACCCAAAATGCAGCCGGTGTCTGACTGGAACTGCAGCCTGGGGTGGTGTTGCACCGACGGGCTCACGGATCCAGTCCTATTCTTTGGGATTCTGAATCAGGAACTATTTCTGGAAGTGTTTCTGCAGGGCAGAGATGTGTGCTCCCCTACGAGGGATCACCGTGTTCTGCAGCTTGTCTTCAACCAATGGCTTCAGGTTCTCAAAGGACGGGCCCATGTGAGAACGTCTCCAGTGTTCTGATCAATGACCTGATTTGATCTGCCAGATTTGGGAGGTGTGCAACTTCAAATCCACTAAGCTTAATGAGGGACGTTTTACAGTCCACGGAGTTGACGTGGGTCATCCCATCGGGACGCCAGTGCTGCGCCGTGTATCATGCAGTGCCTCGGCTGCACATTGGGGGGAGACCCTCCCCATTTCCCAGCCATAGCAGATCCCCACACAGCCCCCCCATTTCAGATCGCCCTCTTTTAAGAAGAGCCGGTGGTTTTAAACAGTTCTTCTGCGGTGGCTCTTCCAGGAACTGGTTTGCAGAAAACGAATCCCTCCCTCATGCCACCTCCATCGCTGAATCTTCCATGCGTTATCAATAAACAGCCTTTGTGACGGTCAGTGTCTTCTTCCGTCTGCAGCTGCTCCTGCTACATGCTGTTGGACCGAGGAATAGCCCTTCGTTTGAATCCATGTCCACGGCACAGGGAAGCATCAATTCCTCCCGTTCTGTGTGGCGTTTTACACCGAGGCAGCTTCATAGGAGCATTTACCGACACGACCTGCAGCTTTAGTAAAGAGAGACCGCCGTGCACGGCAGGTGACGCGTTCTTGTCTGATTAAACTCAACTGGCTGGTCTTTGTGCTCTGGATGGATCGTCTCCAAGTGTTCGGCTTCAGGCTGTCGGAAGGTCGACTTACGACAGACGACACACTCGGCCGCTCCTCATTACCCACCGTTGTGCAGGAGAACCCAGCAGGTGTCGTCACATTTCCTGGTCTTTGCCTTTGAAGCTTCGTCCTCCTCTTGTTCTGTTTCATGCTGGAGCCCCGTCAATAACGTGTCCATGTTGAGCTGGCACAGTGTGACTGATGGATCGATTCATTCGATTCATTCCTCCCGTTGGTGATGTCAGACAGGAGACGATGACATCCTGTTCCCAAAGGAGAACTCTGTGCTGCTACACAAACACAAGAAATGAGGTTATTACAAAAGCTGCACAATGATTTCCAAAGGGAATGCAGATCGCTACCGTTATGGGCGTGATTCGTAACGCTCCGTCTTTACGCGATTCACATTAGCTGACGCACCCTTTAGTGGACTTAACAATTACTCATTCTACTTTATGGCTCTGTCTTGGCAAGTTAGATCGTTATTAGTGGGAGTGGCGGTTTGGCAGCTTAAACCTTGACGTTCCACACATAATGGCGACTGGTCGGTGGACGTCAGCAGGAGGCTTTGGCCTGGAGTCTCTCATTCATCCGTTCATCCTACAGGAGCTGGAAGAGGGGCTTTCCAGCCGCCAGCCCATCATGGCCATGCTGACCTGCACCGGGGAGCACATCATTGGGCAGCTGACCCCCCCTGAGGGATCCCTGCTTGAAGAGAAGCTAAAGACCCTTGGCCAGCGTTGGCGAGCCGTCAACCGGCAGGCCCTTAAGAGACAGCGCAGGTAACGTTACTGCTGCATGGCGACGGCATTCACGCAAATGAACAGAGACGTTTGTTTCATCGTCAGGCTGGCTGGGGGAGAGCTGGCCATGTCGGACCTGGTGTGGAAGCGCGAGCAGCTGGCGACGTGGCTGCAGCAGGCAGAAAACGCTGTTGGCTCCTTACCTGCCGCTGCTACCGACAGAAACCTCAAAGAACTGAAGGTACGGCTCAAACCACGGCTGAGCTCGTCTTCTGGAGTCCGGCTGCAGCCCGCTCAGACTGTCAGCAAGGTGTTCAAACTATTACTCAATGTTTGTGTCTTCACCCCATCAAACATGGACTTCCTGACCTCTTGGCTTACGTTAGTTTTGTTGCGTGAACACATCAGTCGATGTCTGCTGAAGCAGAGCCTGCCGCGTTCTCTTTCCCTGCAGGCCCTTGCAGAGGAAACGGATGCTCAGAACGAGCGCCTCGGATGGCTGAACAAACACGCCCCTCAGATCCTGGCCAGCCCGAGTGTCAACCCTCAGAGCAGAGACCAGCATGTTGGCAAACTGAGAGCCATCAACCTCAGCTGGAGCAAGGTGTGCAGCATCGTGGCCCCCACGGCGTTCATCCTGCCTCCCCTCTGCCATCGCCGCTCCACCCGCTCTCGCCTCTTCCCTCTGCAGGTAACGCATGAACTGCTGGAAAAGGTGGGCGAGGTGGAGGCTGACCTGCAGAGCCACGCCCAGTTCCAGGACCGAATGAGCAGACTCACTGACTGGATCATCGTCACGCACCAGACGATTGTGACCAGGGGCCTGAACTCGGCCCAAGCGCAGGTAGGATGTCTGACGACGGGTCGCAGCAACACGGCTCACTTCACTGGAGATCTGTATCCCAAACAACGGCCGTCTGTTTGACTCGTTCGCCTGCTGTAGGCTCTGGATGTCTCCATGAAGGACAGGAAGACGGACCTGGAGGAACTGCTGGCTCATTCTATAGAGCTGCAGAGACGACAGCAGCTGCTGCCTCATGAAAAGGTTCCATGTTGCACCTTCAGAGACCGCCAATCTGCTTTAGGCTGTTTGATGTCCTTTAATTATTATTATTAACTATTCAGGATATATCGTCTTCAGTCTGTCCATCTGTCCGTCTGTAAGAGCGTATCTCTCAAACTAGACACTCTGGCTTCACCGAACTTTACGCACACGTATTTGTGACTTTTAGTATTGACATTTTTTCATCACGTTTTCCGTGGAAGGATATTTTTAGGGTGATCTTTAGAATGGAGAGCTGGAACTTAAGGAAGACTCGGAGCTGCGACGGGCTTTCCGAAATATAAAAGCGTAGGTCTATTGAGGAGGAATCGCTGTTAGCACCAGCGGAATGCGCCGGCCGCTGTGTGAGTACGTACATAATGTTCCGTACGCCGCCAGGGGAACACAAGTCACAGGAAGGGGAGGAGCCAAGAC
>NW_027180896.1:0-25000 GCF_040956055.1 Brachionichthys hirsutus | reverse complement strand
TGTGAGTGTGTGTGTGTGAATTGTCTATGTGTTGCTCTGCAGTGAACTGGCTCCTTGTCCAGGGTGTGCCCCCCCGCCTCTCGCCTGTTCACTGCTGGGACAGTCTCCAGCACGACCCGGTAACGGACGAAGCGGTTCAGAAGATGGATGGATGAATGAATGAATGAATGTGGTTTTGGTTTTTACAGCACTAAAAGCCGACATTGAAGACACTATTCCCTCGTTACAGCAATTTACTGTCAGAATATGAGTCTGTGAATCCCAGTCTGCGTCTCCGTGACTCAGCAAAATCAAAGCGCACACTGGTGGCGACCGGCAGGTACATTTCACACATGATTGTAACTCCCAACAGTCAGCCTTCATCTCATATGTTCAACAGCGGGATTGGAGCTCTGTCCTCGCTGGAATTCCAATGTGTTCCCTAGTTTGGGAGAACAGTCGAGGCCTGCTGTACCCGGTACTCTGCTGTACCCGGGATTACTCAAGCTGTTTAACATATGAAAAAAAAACATTCAAGTCAAATTCATTATTTGAAAACATGCACATTCAAAAATGAGTCCTAGAGCGATTCTCACCAGCAGGGTGCGCTGGTCTGAGCGTCAGCGTTTTCAACCACCGGCTTC
Organism: Brachionichthys hirsutus; assembly: GCF_040956055.1. NCBI lineage: Eukaryota > Metazoa > Chordata > Actinopteri > Lophiiformes > Brachionichthyidae > Brachionichthys > Brachionichthys hirsutus. The sequence continues at coordinate 24,377 of NW_027180896.1, read as the reverse complement.
ATGCATTCAAAAGAAACGTGAGAGGAAACATTGGAATTCTGAGGACAACATTAGTGCCAAAAGCAAAGAACAAAACACAGGCGTGGTTTCTGCGTTACAACATGTCAAGGATGAGAGCAAATATCATCACATTCTCCCATCATTGATGGGAATGCAGCTTTTCATTTGGGGCGGGCCCAGTGTCTGACCTGGACCGGCTGTTTATGAGTCGTGAGTATGGTAAACCGCAGGACTCGTCTTCATTCCTGCTTCTCTCTGCAGGCTGAGGACGGGGTCGACATTGCTTGTCCTCTAAGCTGCTGTTCAAATCTACAAAAGGATAAGCCTGAAAAATACTACCTTACTCCAAAGTAACATTGTGTAAATACGCTTCAGGTCACTTTTCTTGCATTGGTTGAATATAAATTTCAGGAGAATCACGGAGGAGCTCCAAGATTCCTGGGCCAAAATCCAAAAAGCATTAATACTGATTTCAGTTCACCAATACTTTGATCCAAGAACAGCAGCAAAGACAGAACGACGACACACAGAGAACATTCCAGGTGCTGACATTATTCAAACGTCACTTTCTGGTTTAAAATTCATACAACATATACAGAAATATGTCACCTGTGCCAAGGTGGATAGAAAGTCTAAGAAAGCACTGACAAAACATTTCAAAAGTCTTAAATGTAAAGCCCAAAGCATTGTTTACCTCTAAGACAATGACCTAGAATAACCATGAAATAACATTCTGTGTGGGACTCAGCTTAGCTTTGCTGAAACCAAACCGCATATCGATGTTTGTTGCGACGTTGTATCGCCACACCTGGAAACATTTACAGCTTGAGTGCGTGTGTGTGCCTGTGTGTGTGCGTTTTGGGTTAGGGTTGAAAAACTCATCTCACACATCTACCAATGCACACAGTTCCCTCTGAGAAGGGAACAGTTAATTTCAGTCCGGATTCTATCCCTGACTGATTCGCAGTGACCTTCCGCTGTAAACTCGACCCTGCGATCCCAGCGATGTTTCATCATGTCAGCTTTCCTGATGGTAGAAAAATATCTGCAACATAAAAAGTCTTAGATTTGATTCATCTCGCCCATTGACCGCTGGGATTGGCTCCAGCTTGGCCCGCGACCCGATAACGGATTAAGCGGTTGGGACAATGAATGAATAGATCTGATTCATTGGATAGATTTTAAGTTTAAATGTTGTGCATTTCAGGGAACAATATATCTATGTTGTGTTAGAGAATAATATTAAAGTTTTCTATTCCTAGAAGATTTTGACGACTGAAAAAAGGTTTCAGAAATGGCCTCAAACACATCTGGGCAAAAAGCATTGCCACGACGACGTCAGCGTGAAATGGTGACGAGTGGTTAGTGGAGTACATCGAGAACAAACCGGACGGAGTGTGCAGGGATGGTCGCTCGCCATGCAACCCCCCCACCTTAACAACGCACATCCGTATGATTATCTTGGATGCTAGGAATGGCCGTTGCTCTATTTCAAGCAATGTTGCCTCAGTGTACAAAGGCAGCAATGCAACAAATGAGAGGCAGTGATTTGGGTAAAGCGTTGTTGTGCCGATTGACCAGAGGCTTTTTCCGGGACCTCCAGATGCGGCGACATCCTGGCGCTCGCTCGTCCGTTCCTGGTTTGTTAAACTAACCTGAACGGAACACTGTGCCCTGAGATGGTTTGGGTTCTTTGTTTGCACCAGCAAAAATCATCGCGCACTTACTTTCAAAAAGCTTTTCTCTTGAAAAAGTGAAACCAGCATCTGAGTATTTGCACAAACTCATTATTTGAGCAGATGAAACCACCTGGAGGTGAAACAGGCGACGCTAAAAGTCTTTGTGAAGGTTAGGACTTAGTTTTAGCATCAGGGGAGTCTGTAACTTTATAACTGCGCATTGGAGACAAAGGCCGACAAGCATCGTGAAAGACCAGTTCATAGTTCTAATTGAGTTACTATAAACGATGCTAACAGCTTTCTTAGCTGACTGATCCCTATTCAGTATGAATAGCCCTGAACCAGATGGATCACGCTGAGCCTGGAGCAGCCTGCAGCCGTTAGCGGTGCTGCCGTTAGCGGTGCTGCCGTTAGCAGTGCAGCCGTTAGCGGTGCTGCCGTTAGCGGTGCTGCCGTTAGCGGTGCAGCCGTTAGCGGTGCTGCCGTTAGCGGTGCTGCCGTTAGCGGTGCTGCCGTTAGCGGTGCTGCCGTTAGCGGTGCAGCCGTTAGCGGTGCTGCCGTTAGCGGTGCTGACATGTCACCCGTGCTGCTGGGACAGTTGCAACAGCGGCCGGACTGGCTTCTTCTGCTTCTCTGCCCATCACAATCCCAGTATTCCCTCTCTGCTGACCCGACAAACTCCTCCACACCAATCCAGCTCCAAATCCTCACCACAGGTGACTTTTCCATTCGGAAGAGGCTAAAGCACTGTGGATCCGCGTCCGAAGCAAGAGTAAAGCATCAAACACAGGAATGAACATCTGGCTGTTTCCACTGCAGAGGTTCGACACAGAGCCCTCTGCATGGGTGCCTGAGATGTCCCACAAAGACAAAGTCGAGCATTTAAACACGAAATGATGTGATACGCCTGCTAATCTGCTGCATTCAGGTGCTGTCAGGAAGCTCCGACATTTGAGACTTACTAGTGGATGCACGGTTTAAAACAATCACAGATTGAGTTTACATTCTGTTTATCATCTGAGGTCAAACCAACATTGCTTTCTGTTCCCAGAAACCCCTTTTGTGAGAGTCCAAGGTGTGTCATGGTTACATCCACGCTTACCAGCTGGGAGTCCCCGTTCAATACTGCTATCGGCTGCGGCTTGTTGTGTCGTAGTGTGAAATGAATGGCAGGAATGTGAATCCCCTCATCTGGTACAGTGACCCACTCGTAACGACGTGGTTCCATCGCGCTGCCCCCCTGGCGAGCAGTGGGCTTTCCGCTCATACTCAGATACCTCACAAATAAGCTTCAATCAGATTGGAACACTAAAAACAAAGCCAATAAGTGAACTAAGGTTGAGTATTTGTTTTTGGCTTTTAGTTCTACTGTGAAACATGACTAAAATACTGAAATGCATAAATCCAAACGTCTGTCTGAGCCTTTAACGTGCCATCCTGTTTTACGGTGAGAATACTTGGTAGTGTGTTTAGAACAGACGTAACTGTGGGAATGTTTAAGAATATCATCTCAGGAGAGTGTTTGTTGGTCCTTCCTCTGCTTTCATTAAACTCTGAGTCCGAGTTTATTTCCTAACAAATTCCCATTTCGCATTTTCCAACCTGTCTGTCTGATTGTTTCCACTTCCTGAGCCATGCAGGGCATTTTCTTTGAATTAAGGTATAATAAAGAAAAAAGAAAGAAAGAGTTGAAGTGACTCCGCCCCCACAATCAGTAAAGTGATTTCTCGCCCCTGTGATATACAACTACGAAACATATATATTCCGATATTTCTCATTGTGTTCGTCCTCATACTGAAGGGCTGGATTGTTCAAAGACAATATTTACAGGTGAAATTGGCACTTGACAAATAACTAAATAAATAACTATATAGGACAACATCAGTAGCTCTTAGGACGCCCTTCAGCATCAGGAAGCGTCCGTCTCCTCCTTTTGATTTCCTTGAGTTCCAGAGCGGCAGCTTTTCTCCGCATGAAGGTGTTTTCAGGAGGCTCGTTTTGCTAACAGTGTTTGTGGTGAGAGTAAATACTGGTTTGGATCCGCGTCCGAACCGCCACTGCATGGGGTTCAGTCCAGGGAGAGCAGCGGCTGCAGGTTGTCCTCCTCACTCTTGACTCTGTCGGGTCGTTTCAGGACGCCTGGTTCCACCACCGACTGGGATCTGCATGCAAACAGAAGAGCAGATGATCAGCACCAGTGTGCCGGGCCCGGTCTAATGGTAGTGATGTGGGGCAGAGGAAGTTCAACATAGTTAAAACCCATCAGCAATCACTGAGTCGTTGACAGCGGGTACGACTATATACATTTATACTTCCTTCTACTTTGTTTGTTTTGTTCTATTCGGGTTAGGGTTAGGGTTGCTTCAGTCATGACCTCTTCATGGTTTTTGGAGAGACGTTTTTCTCCAGGTCTCGCTCCAGGTCTTGCACTGACAGAGTGTAGGACTCTGGACAGTAGTCGGTCTCCTCATCATAGGCGTGGTCCAGCAGCGTCCGCGCCCATGTGCCCATGTCATATGGTGGCATCATCCCACCGAGCTCTGACGGCAAGATCTCAGGATGGATCAGCTGGTGGAGGCTGTTCAGGTTGTTGCCGTGCATGAAGATCTGGAAGCAAAAACATGTTAGTGGAGGGATTGGTCTTTTTCCAGACTCACATTATTTCTTAGTATTTTGGGAAATTAAGAACACAATGATTGAGAATTTTAATTTATGAAGCTCATTTAACATAAAAAAGCTAAAGGTGGAAAGAGTGTCTCCTCAGTAGCAGATAGTTCAGTTCATGTATTGCTGCTGTACGTGTGAGTGTGTGTGTGTGTGTGTGTGTGTGTGTGTGTGTGCGTGTGTGTGTGCGTGTGTGTGTGTGTGTGTGAGTGTGTGTGTGTGTGTGAGTGTGTGTGTGTGTGTGTGTATCAATGCATCTTGATTTGGGAATAAGAGGAAACCACAAGGAGGATAAAGCGACTGTCGACAAGACGATTGAGGTCGTCTGGTTTAAAAGAAAATGGATGGGTGGATGGATGAATGGATGGACGGATGAATGGATGAAGATCCAGTCTGTCCCAGTAACAGTTGATAACAACAAAGAAATATCTGACTTGCTTTCGATATTCTTGGGTTTGCTGAAATGAAAGGCTGTTCAAACGGACTCTTTGCAGCACACACATCGTTTAGTTGCCATGGCGACCTGTCATGTGCGCTGGCCTTACCCTCTTCCTGGTCTTGTCTTTGAGGAAGGGCCGTATGACGGTGTAGAGAGCGTGGATGTACCAGGGCTGGTTCACAAAGTGGATTCCTCCAAATCGGGCAGGAAAACTGTCCTGTTGGAAAGATAACCATTGAAGGTAACTACAGGTGAGAGAAGATCATTCCGTTAAGGTGACCCGTGCTCTTCGTCTTCCTGAAAAGGATGTCAGTGTTTCTTTTTGAATCGTCCATCGTCTTGAAAACAGATGTTTGTACGTGATGCCTTTTTCTTACTGGTAGAAACAGACGATGATGGGTTCTAACCAATAAAAACTAAGATCTATAGCTTCTCTTATCACTAATGGAAAAGAGTCAGCTTCCATCAAATAAAAATCACCTGTGTGAGTTTTCTGCCCCTTTTGATGAGATTATTTATGTACATGAGCTCTGATTTTATAGATAGTAGGAAATGGTCCCGTTATCTTTGTGTCATGCCGCTGGACACACTTGTAATAATTACACCCCATTCGGTGTGTGTGTGTGTGTGTGTGTGTGTGTGTGTGTGTGTGTGTGACATAACTGAGCTGGCTGTTGAAGTTGGCTCAGGGCAGATATTTAAATGCGTGTCAGCGGTGTGAGAGAGAGTGAGACTGGGAGTGTCTGAGCTCACACCAGGTTTACGTCAGAGTTTGACTGATATGAATCCTAATAGCCAAACTTACTGCCAGTGGCCTTTTCTGCTCCGACTGTCCGACATGTTCAGATCACATCTGTATGTAGTCCATCCTGTTTTACAACCAGACGGGGTTCAGCAGAGCCCATTCCATGAAATTAAAGTCTTCTCCTGTCACGGACCAAGGCAGGAAAAAACCCAAACGCAGGACAGTAGAGTGGGAATCCAAAAAAGGGAGCTTTATTTTTCGTTACCGGGTAGTCAGTCCAAACCAGCAGACAGATCCCAAGGGGCAGGCAAAGAGACAGAGTCCAGTAAACAGGCAGGGTCGAAACACGGGAGGTCAGTCTGAAGTGCTGGAAGGTAGTGAACATGCTCACAATCTGGCAGGGGTGTGGTGTGTGAGCTGAGCATATGTAGAGTCCGGGCTGATGACTGATGATGACGGGAATGAACTGATTGCAGGAGCACCGGGAGGAGAAGACAGGGAGAGTGGGGGAAGGATGCAGGCCCGCCTCAAGGTGTGACATCTGCAAATTCCAATTATCAATATAACCTAATAAAAGTGTGGAACTAATGATTAGTTGACCCTGGAAACTCTTACTGAAGTATCAGCCATGCAACAAACTGAACGATGCAGAAGAAAAATCATTTTATTTGAAGTAAAATATGGGTATGTATGAATATATGACTTGGACTTCTGTGCTAGTCACGTTGAACCTCTGGCCGGGTGAAGAGAGGGGCAGAGCTGCCAACTGATCACTACCTGGTGGTTAGTTGGATCCGCTGGCAGGGTAGGAGGCCGGACAGATTCGGCAGGTCCTTATTTTATTAGATCTCAGTGCAGCCTTTGACACGATAGATCATCAGATTCTGTTACAGAGGCTGGAACCATCAGCTGGCGTTAGAGGATCTGCATTGAACTGGTTTAGTTCATATTTATCTGATAGATTTCAGTTTGTACGTGTTCATGATGAATCTTCTATGTATACAGAAGTTAAATATGGAGTTCCACAGGGCTCAGTGCTTGGACCTATTTTATTCACGCTGTATATCACATGTGTCAAACTCAAGGCCCAGGGGCCAAATGTGCCCCCCCCCCCCTCCCCCAAGTCATTTTCAGACCATCTGTCTCACGTGTTCTTAACAGCCCACATTTGTTGGTTGTTCTGCAGTTCTGCTCCTCTCAACTGTGACAAAAGAGTTTTGAACAAAGTTAATGCCATAACTTGTGTTGGATGATATTTTTTTATATTATTTACTTGAATAAGTTTGATTATTGATCGATTGAGTAGTGTGGTTTTCTTAACCTGATCAATTGAAAGGATTTATGCGCTCAGGTTCAGCACTGGAGTTCCACAGAGCTGTCCAGTGCTGAACCTGAAAGTGACGTCTTTTCCGTGGCATTGACTCGGGGAATGTTCTTTATCTTTCCCACTTCGGTTGGTTTTTTTGGTTTCTGCATGTCCATGACAAGACAAGGTGGTGGCTTTTTGGTTTTGCTTTGATTTTGTATCGATTATCTTTGTTCCTGCGTGATGATTGCATTTGAATGGAACTTTTCCACATTATTAGATGTTAATTTATTTCCATCAGAAACTTTGGTTCATACTTATGATTTTTCTCATTTACAGTTTGGCTTTATCTCTAACAATATTTAAGTTACAACCTTTTAAAAAAGTGATATCAAAACTGAATATTTTATTGTAATTACTGTGGCGGCTAAAGAGTTAAATTAAATAGGTATCTAACAGCATGTTAAGGAGTAGTTACATTTATTTTACATTAAATGACATTACATTTACTTACATTTTTTACTCTGTTACGGTTTACATTTGGCCTTTGGAGGGCAAACATAACGTTAATGTGGCCCTTGGAGAAAAGGAGTTTGACAAACCTGCTGTATATGCTTCCCTTAGGTAACATTATTAAGAAACATAGCATAAATGTCCACTGCTATGCAGACGACACACAACTGTCATATAACTGTCAGTTCAGCCAGACAAAGTCGATCAGTTTTATTTAGATTTAATAACAGGAAGTTCTTTGTCATCCAGGAGTTAATATCCTTAGGACATATCTGAAGTCTAACTAACTGATCGGTCAAGTTTTTCCTTGCCTCCATCTCCAAGGTTCTTGCTCTTGTGGGTCACGTTGGGTTCTGTCTTTCCCTACATTGGTGTATAAAGATACCAAGATCCAGGTAGGAGGGGAATGAGCAGCTTGGGGGAGGTCTGTGTTTGTTGTGACGTTGTATCGCCACACCTGGAAACATTTACAGCTTGAGTGCGTGTGTGTGTGTGTGTGTGTGTGTGTGTGTGTGTTGGGTTAGGGTTGAAAAACTCATCTCACACATCTACCAATGCACACAGTGTTTTTCTAGTTATAACATTAATCCTTTTCATTTATCAGGTTGAGAAAAACACATTACTCCATCAATCAAACTTAATCAAGTAAATAATATTAAATAAAAAGTAGAGAAAAATATCATCCAACACAAGTTACTAACTTTGTTCAAAACTCTTTTGTCACAGTTGAGAGGAGCAGAACTGCAGAACAAGCAACAACTGAGAGCTGCTAAGAACGTGTGTGGCAGATGCAGCATTTTACAAAAACAAATGTCTGCACACAGCTCTCGGGGGCCACAAACAATGACGTGGGGGCCACATTTGGCAGTGCAGCAGGAAACATTAACTGTGAGTATTTAAAATGAACAGCAGCTCAATCGGCAGGTTGTTGTCATCCACTTCAGAATACTTCCACAGCGCAGACAGACTCACGCGACTATCTTCAAGCAGCTTCCGTGTTTAGCATCATTCAACCAATAATGTCACAGGAAGTGATGTCACGCCGCACGCATTACCATCTCTGTCTGGAGTAGAGAGGTCTCACTCTGTGCCACGGCGTAACTCCAGATCTGATAACAAATCATGACAATAACAATCCATAAATATCCGAGTCCTGATCGGGAGCTAACGTCCGATTCCGATCGAGTCCGCAAGCTCGTTATCGGGCCCGATTTCCGATCACACGATCGGATCGGGACATCCCTACTATTTACCGACACTCGGCCACTGAGAATCTACGTGGAGGTTTACTCCACCTCAACTATAAATGTGACAGATCAACAAGACTTGGGGTTCTCTCTTGGATGGACCCTGGTCTAGGTTCGGTTCTGAGACAACTGAGAATACTCTTTCATTCTGATTGGCTGAACTCCAAAACGTTTGTCTTGTGTCATTTCTGGAATCAACAAGCACACGTGTCACACGTTGGGAGTGACGAGACGATGTCCAGTGGCTTTTGGTTTTGTCCTGAGATGCTCTTATGTCTTTCATCTTTTTCTCCCTCTCCGTTAAACAGTTTTTCTGTCGCGCAGCAGACTGATGAGCTCTATCTACTCTGCTCCGTTCCTGTCACTTCCCATCTACAGCGTGATGAAGAAACATGCCCTCTGGTAAACAGGCAGGAAAGACAGAGTCCAGAAGAAAAGAGGACTTCCATTGAAGTGCTTTTCTTTGCAGGATATTAAGTGTAGCCTGGAGTGACAACCATTTTTTGCTGCTGCCTTGTTCTATACAAAAGCAGCCTTTATGAGACGCCTGAGTGGAGACAATGCTGAAGGACAACAAAGCAACAGTGACAGAACGAGATAGAAAACACAACAGAAGTGTTCACTCACTACTGTGGGTTCACATATTCAACCAGGCTTCACTTCCAGTCCCGTCAAAGACAAATGGTTGCATTGCTCAGTTTACTCAACCAATCAGAACTTCCATCCCTGTCTGCATCCTAAACCTTACAACCAATCAGGCCATTCCCGACTTCTCCATAGCAACCATGTGCTGTTTGTTCTACTCCGGAATATTTTAGTAAAGGAAATACTTTTTCTTGGCAATGCAAAGTCTAAACTAGCTGCATAGCATGATGCCGATCATTGTTCCAAGTTCATATTGGATGCAGCTCATTTGTCTCAATATGCAGATGAACATCAAATAGCAACGCTTTGCTTGGTATTCTTCAGAATGAAGGCTCATAGCAGGTTAGTGCATAACTAGAACAGATCAGAGCATGCAGCAGATTGTGTAAAGATGCCTCAGAAATACCATGCTATGCTAATATATTCTAATGGCCAGCTCTTCCTGTGTACACCAGAAGACAACAGCTTTGTAATATAAGGTATCAAAAGTAACTGCTGTTTGTCTCCTTCTAGAGGTTAATACACTTATTGGACTTCAGCCTCTGCCAGCTCTTAAAATACTGGCTATTAGAAATAGGATCGGGATTGTGGTTTGCTCAGACGTCCTTTAAAACAGAAAGTGCTCTCGTTCTACTCAAGCCTGTGCTACCAACCATTATCTACTACTGACACATCCCATCTCATTTCCACACCTACTTTCAGTTTGCTGGTTTTTTTCATTCTGATTCTCTCTATTACATGAGTATCAGCTGAGTGTGTACAGTGGAATGCTTATGTTATGTTCCTAGGGGGACCTTTTGGAGTGTGACACTCACCGGGTCTAGTGCAGGCTGTAGCCGCATGTGTGGGGATGTGCACAGTGTTAAATAGAGTTCATATCTGTACACTAATACGGTTTCCCTATATTTTCGTACAGGAACATTTGATTTTTGAGCAGACGCACTGTGGAAATCTGTAAATATGGGAAAATTAAAAATAAATCAAGGATTCTGAATATGAAAAAATATGCCGTGAAAGGAAATGTTATCGAATCTATCCGCAGTTAGCAGACAAACTTCTCATTTTACAGTTCTGCTGTGGTCGGCAACGCGCAGGAGCATTTCCATTGAAAAGTGCAGCGTGCCGTATATTCTGACTCCGTTGAGATATGCAGGGGAAATGGGAAAATGCGCTATGTTCTTGTTTGTAGTCACCAGCTATTGACTTACAGCACGGCTAATGCCAAGATTGCGTACATTATTAGTCTGCTCTCTGAATGTGCCACCGCTTGGGCACACACCACTTATTCCAGCGGTGCAGAAATTCTGAATTTATATCCATTTTATTATGGATCTTCGTAAAGTTTTCGACAACTCCGTCCGGAGCAGAGAAGCCAGTAGCCGCCTCCTCTCTCTAGGATGATGATGTGATGGATTAGTTGGCTGCATGGGACAAAACCAGGTCACTTGCATAAGATCAGCACATCTGGCAGATATATTTCAACATTTGAATGACCTGAACACACAAATGCAAGGCTGAGATGAAAACCGGCTCACAAGTGGCTCTCGCTATCCGTCTACGTAATTGTCTCAGGGAGAGACGCCGAGAGAAAGCTGAAACCAGGGGAACGCGTTTTTCCATGAGTCCGTCCGTAGTGAAGAGGGTGGGTTCAAGTAACCTTTCCGCTCCGGAACCTCCAGCTTCTGCCACCATTCCCTCTTCCTCCGTTGGTGATGAACCGATGCAGCTGGGAAGGACCAGACTCTCCATGGCAGAGCGTCAGCATTGATCCAGCAATGTCTGTGCATCTACTGTGGCGATCAGGGTCACCTCACCTTCTGCCCCCTACGGCCTAGAAGACCGACTTCGTCAGTCACGGGGAGGGCACCAATGTATCGGACCGCATCCTCCCTCCACACCTCCAGTGGAGTCTCAATCCGAGCTATAATCCGGTTCCTACAGGACTCTGTTCCAGTGCATGTTTTGGTTGATAGTGGATCCGATGATAACTTCATTGACTCTGACAAGCCAAGATAGTGACTAGAGGGATCTAGAGTCCCAAGGACGTCCTGGCACTAGATGGGAGGCACCTATCCAGGGTTGAATATTTAGTCATGCCATTCGGGCTCACCAATGCACCAGCAGTATTTCAAGCATTAATTAACAACCTGTAAAGAGACATGTTGAATCGGTTGGTCTTTATATATCTCGATGACATCCTGGTCTTCTCCTGCAACCTGGACAAGCACATTCAACAAATCAACGCTAGTCCTCCAAAGGCTGGAACGTATACTGCTAGATAAGGCTGAAAAGTGCTAATTCCACACCACAATCTGTCAATTTCCTGGGACAGATAAAGGGACACATCAAGGCTGGTCCTGCTAAGGTTCAGGCAGTAGCTCAGTGGCCGGCTCTCACTTCCTGTCAACAGTTGCATCGGTTTCTCGGGTTCGCCAACTTTTAGCAGTGTTTCATTAGAAATTACAGCCAGGTGGCTAGGCCTTAAACGAGACTCACGTTGATCCAGAGACCTCAACAAAGCAGAGTGATGGAGAGAATGTGGAAAGGAGGTGAAGAATTGTGTGCAGGCAGGCTGGATAGGACGTGCTCTGTGATAGGACAAAGGGACAAGTCTACAAGACAGTGGTGAGGACAGCCATGATGGACGGCTTAGAGACAGTGGTGAGGACAGCCATGATGGATGGCTTAGAGACAGTGGTGAGGACAGCCATGATGGACGGCTTAGAGACAGTGGTGAGGACAGCCATGATGGACGGCTTAGAGACAGTGGTAAGGACAGCCGTGATGGACGGCTTAGAGACAGTGGCTCTGAGGAAAAGACAGGAGGCGGAGCTAGAAGTGGAGGAGATGAAGATGCTGAGGTTCTCCTTGGGAGTGACCAGGTTGGGCAGGATTAGAAATGAGACAATAAGAGGGACAGTGAAGGTTAGACGTTTTGGAGACAAGGTCAGAGAGACCAGACTTTGATGGTTTGGACATGTCCAGAGGAGAGACAGGGACTATATCGGTAGAAGGATGCTGAGGATGGAACTGCCAGGGAACAGGACTAGAGGACGACCCAGGAGAAGAGACATGGACGTAGTGAGGGAGGACATGAGAGTGGCTGGTTTGAATGTGTCTCTTGCTCTCTCTCTCATGCGCTCTCTCTCTCCGGGGGAGGGGCGTGGACCTAAGCCGCACACGCACTCACACACTGAGCTGCCTATATTAATAGTCATTTTTAACTGTGTGCAATGTAGAACCGTATTGAATCCAGTTACCAGTACACGTTCACCAGGGCGTGAACCCACGTCTATTCATGACACAAGATCGCAGCAGCGTCGTGATAATGTCAGCAATCATTCAATAAGTGTACAGTGGTACCTCTACTTACGAATTTAATCCGTTCTGGGAGTAGCTTCGTAACGTGAAAACTTCGTAAGTAGAGACGCATTTTGAATGTAAATGCACTAATCCGTTCCAAGCCCCGCAAAAGTATTGTAACGGTTCATGTTTTAGGAGTGTTCATTATTCCTACGCTGCAGAGAGTCCGCAAAGGCATCCAGGGAGGAGGGGCGGTGTGTGTGTGGGGGTGCCGCGAGGAGGAGGAGGAGAACGGGAGAGCTGCGGGAGCTACGCAGCTCTCCCGTTCTCCTCCTCCTCCTCGCGGCACCCACACACACAGAGAGTTACCCGTCGTGTGCTTATTCCAGCGTCCGACGGACGCTACATTATGATATTTTTTTAAAATATTAATCTACCTGTTAGCTGTTACTTTTTGTCCTCTTTGTTTACTGGTCCTTTGCGGTGTTTTCTGCCTCGCGTTTCTTGAAAAACTGATCCGATGACGTCTGCTTTTGCCGGCTTTTGACAATCCGTCGGAAATGTGCGAGGCAGACGTCATCATAATGAGCAATAGCCCGACTTGTCAACACTTTTTCCGGGCGACACGAGGGGGACACGAATAGCATGCTGGGATACACGCATACGCAACGGGTTGCCAGGCAGATTTTAGGCGATAGCCAATGGCAGAGCAGCTACGAGCAGCTATTTTTGACTTCGTATCCTGAAACGCCTTCGTAACGAGAGGCAATATTTTCCCATTCAGATACTTCGTAACCTGAAACTTTCGGATGTAGAGACATTCGTAAGCTGAGGTACTACTGTATATATATATCAGCTTTCCATACATATATATCGGCGTTGGGAATATATCTTGGGAATATATATATTGGCGTTCGGTCCATATTCTCAAACTTCACTTTTCATATATATATAATATAATAATTTCCTGAACGGCTTGCCATAATATATATAAAAATGTGAATTTACACTCCAATGATTTTATATATATATATATTACCATTGGAGTGTAAATGATCATTTATCACATGATGGCACGTTAAATAGTGATACTTTCTTATTTAAATTTAGAACAGTATTTTGTGCTCCGGAGGATCTACACTGGGCCAGGTTACTGGGTCCGGTCTGGTGCCGTTGACCCGAGAGTCCAGAATGAGGGCTGGAGCTTAACAAATGTTCTCTCTCTGCCAAACACAAGTGGCGGGGATAAATACGCAGAGACCAAGGAACGATTTGGCTGACTCTACCGTTTGATCAATGTATTATTTATTCCTGAAGTAAGAGAAATATATAGTCAGAATTCACTCAATCTTGAAATTCCTCCTTTGTATTTGTTTGAACAAACGACCTGCGCTTGAGCAGCTTTTGAATATTGGCAGAGAACATCAGCTGCTGGCAGCTTCTTATTGAACCAGCTTTGAAACCTCTTGACAGTCAAACACTGTAATCTATTTTATTGATGTGGGAGGAACGGCTGCTGTCCTCTTCCAGCTGCAGTCTAAAGATAGAAGGCAGAAGGGAACAGTTCTAATCAATACTTTAACATTTGTATAGAGACAAACATGATCAACAGCCTTGTCAACACAAACCAAATCCATTTGTTGTTTACACACTGTTATCAGCAGGAATGAAATCTCAGAGAAATGGACTGAAAAAAATTACATTTGTTTTATTCTAAAAATCAAAACTGAACAAACTCTTTGTTTTCGTGATGCAGCATTAAACCTGTTATGTTGAACTGATTTTGCTGCCTTTCATGGTTCATAATAGAATTATCTGGTCTTCATGTATTACACATAATGATGTGAATAAGGATTATATCTCACCAGAGTATGTCAGACAGCTAACGCTTATTACTGGAAAGATATTTTCCATTCGACTTGAAAGAATTAGAAATCTCCTCCCGGTGTTTATACAGTAGGTCAGACATTACTGACGCGGTTACTGTGGGGGTGTCTGCATGTTATGGGGGTTCCATTCTCATTTGTAGCCCTTTGCCACATGGCAACCTCACACTCTATCGCCCTATTTCCTGACATATTCTAGTTAATAAAGGAAAATTAAGTAAGTATTAAGTATTTATTGAACTTTCTGGCAAGTTTAAAAAAAAGCAGAAATGTTATATAAACTTGCAAATCTGAGTTTTAATGGGTATATTTTTTGCTACATCCAACATTCTTGTGCTTGCACAAAGCAAATGCATGTGTCTGATTGAAGTTTTTTTCCTGAACAACCGGGTGTATTCAAAGCCATGATGTCGCGGTGTCAAAGGTTAGAGGGTTGCAATACATCTACTGGTGCAACCAAAGTGCTGGATCGGCCATGTGCTCCTGAGATATTTCACAGGGTAACTACACATTTTGAATTATTGGTAGTACAAGATACCAAAAATATTCAGGTGATTGCCAATGATTAGGAATTATAAAATCTATTTGCTTCCGCTTTGCAGGTCACGGGAGTTGCTGGAGCCGATCCCAGCTTTTCTATGGCCGAGAGGCAGAGTACACCCTGAATGTGTTGCCAGCGTATCACAGGTCCACACAGAGACAGAAAAACATTCACGCCACACGCACACACTACGCACAATTTAGAGTAATCAATTCACCTAAATGACATGTGTTTGGAGTAAACCCAGAGAAAGCCCACGCAGAAATGGGGAGAACATACAAACTCAACACTGATACGATTTGAACCTTCTTACTGTGAGGCGACAGCGCTAACCACTACACCACCGTGCCTGCACAAAATTCACAGTCAATTTCTAAAATCCTTTTATTGAAAAACAATAGCAGCCTTCAGTACGGGGCGTCTGACAGCATCTAGGAAGAAGAGAGAATGATGAAGACATTTCTGTCTGCACGCAAAAACACTAACAGGCTGACAAAGGAGAGCCCATCTGGAGGAGAGGGCAGAGCAGATAGCACGGCAGTCCAACGTGTTGCCATAGCAACATGACGAGGGTGGGATGTAGCAGGAGGGAGCCTGGGAGGGAGGAGGAAGATAGAAGGGGTAGAGGAAGGGGTACGAATCAGATTCATTACTTCAGTAAAAGATTCAACTGCACATTTAATTAATACTTTGTTGCAAGTAAAAGTCCTGGAAAATGTTATTATCTGAAAGTGTCAAAACAAAAAGCAGTCAGGCAGAGTTGTTCACTCGAGAATAGACAAATCTCTTATTGCTGGATCATAATGGAAAATATTGTATGGAGTCTAAAGTGGAGATTAGGAGAGGTTCGATTCAAAAATCACAATCTGCTTGTGAACTGCTTACCAACCGCGTTATTTATTTTTCGTCGGCTTTCTTTTTTTCCTTCTCTGTTGATGTTGGCTGATGACATTAGAGCATGTGGAAATACAAAAAGCAACTTGCGTTCCAATCGGATTGTTCTCATTGACGCTGAATGGCCACAAATCCAAACACACACCATGTAGGACCACAGATGAAGGTGATTCGATCTGATTGGAAAGACTTCACGCGGCCCTGGTTTAACTTCAGATTCCTCACTTGAGTTTTAAAAATATCAGTCAAGATATTTCTAAAACTCAACTACATAACAGCATGAGGGCAGTTTCTGTCATTATTTTATGTTTTGAACATCCTTTTGTGTAAGTCATACAGTCACATGCATTCAATGCAAGACAATCAAATCGATGCTGATCAGCTTACTGCTGAAGTAGGATATACCGTCTCCCCCTTCGGATACCCAGATGTGATCTGTTTAGTAGGGATGGGACGAAATCAAAATGCCGCGTTCAGTGTATAGTATACTGTTGAGTTGTGTAATAATGTATCGGAGTATGCAGAAGAAATCCAGGATGCTTCGACATTTTAAATCCCCTGTGCGGCAACATTTTGGATTTCCAGTGGAAAAAAAGGATGGTAAAATATTGGCAAACAAGACACAAACAGTTTGTAAACACTGCAAAAGAATAAAGCCATATACCGGAGCTAACAAGAGCTGCATGCAAAGACATTTGTTGAACTACCATAAGAAGCTAGCAAAAACACCTCCGAAAGGGGAAAAGACATTGACAAACGCCTTTGCGTGTGTCCACCACCCTATCAAGTGCAAGAAAGTAGACATGCTTGTATTTCTGAAAAAGAACACGACTCTTAAGAATCTGAATCTGAATCAGTTTATTGCCTTCGTCAGTGAGGGTGACTAGGAATTTTCCTTGGTGAGGAATATATATGCTTCCCTTAGGTAACATTATTAGGAAACAGAGCATAAATTTCCACTGCTATGCAGACGATACTCAATTGTACCTGTCAGTTCAGCCAGACAAAGTCGATCAGTTGGTTAGACTTCAGACGTGCCTTAAGGACATTAACTCCTGGATGACCGAGAACTTCCTGTTATTAAATCTAAATAAAACTGAGGTTCTGGTTCTTGGACAAAAGCATCTCAGAAATGTTTGTTCTAGTGTTGTAGTTGAACTAGATGGCGTCTCAGTGTCCACCAGCACCACTGCCAAGAATCTGGGGGTGATCTTTGATCAGGACCTGTCATTTCAGTCCCAGATAAAGCATATTTAGAGGACTGCGTCCTTTCACCGTTGCAATATTTCAACAATCAGGCACCTACTAACCCAAAAAGATGCAGAAAAGGTAGTCCATGCCTTTTTAATTTCCAGGCTGGACTACTGTAATTCATGACTGTCCAGTTGCCCCAACAGCTCTATTAAACATGTTCATCTGATCCATTCAACTGCGCATTGGCTTCCTGTTAGAGGACAAATTTAATATAAAATCCTTCCGCTCACTTTTAAAGCCCTCAACAGCCAGTCCCCTCCTTACCTTACAGAGCTCATTATTGTGACAGCTTGAGGTTCATTTCCACACTAACTTCCCCTGTATTCTCAGATCCACCTCCTGCAATCAGTTCATTCCTGTCACCTGCAACACATCTCTCATCAGCCCGGACTCTACATATACTCAACTCAGACACCACACCCTTGCCACATGATCCTATACATTCCAGCACTCTTCCTGAGCCTGCCTGCCTGCCTGCCTGTGTATCGACCCTGCCTGATTCCCAGATTCTGTCTACTCGCCTGCTCCTTGAGATTTGTCTCCCTGATCCCTGGAACTGTCTCTGTGCCTGCCCCTGCCCTGCTTTGTCTGCTGATCTGGAAATGATGTAATTTCTCATAAGAGAAATTAAAACCTGCAGCTTTAAAATAGGGTTGAACACTGGAACAGCGGTCAGATGGTGGAAGGTTGTGACATCACAAGATGGATCAATAACAAGGGAGCTGCTCACCTTCACCTGTTTACAACATTCGTAGACACTGCAAACATGGCCAGAATTTTTTGTATAATAATAAAAAGATTACAAAAATGTTTCTGTTCTTTAAATGCTCATTTAAATGTAACTGAAATATTCTGGTGCAACAATAATAAAAGTCATAATTTAACACAACAATGGCATTTTAATGGATTTATTTTCTAATTCTCATTTTCCTTCAAAGAAAATACATGTATCCTTTTTATTAGATTTATTTTTCATAAATCATTTAATTTTCTTTACTGCCGTGAGAATTTAGATACCGGTAATCTATTGATTTTTACTGGTAAATTGTTTCTTTGGAAAACATTTCACAAGAACATTTGGGAACATATTGTGCTAAACAACCGCTCCACAAGTGTATGGCTGTTTATGATAAATAACTGCAGTCACATTGAACCAGTAACGTGTGATGAAGTTGATGCTGGTTACAAATTTATGAACTTGACCGAGTAGATTATTCACCATTTGATTGGCAGCAGTTCACGAGTTACGTTTAAAATATCATATCACATTCTTCAGAGCAGTGATTTTCAACCATGCAGTGTGCCATGAGAGATCGTCAGGTGTGCCGTGGAAAAACAAATTCCATAAAAAAAAAACTGAACTATGGTAATTTTTTTCATATAGCTATAGTAAATAGAGAGACCGAAAGACAGCAATATGGTCTCACTGCTAGCATGGTGAGGAAGATCTGGAGAAACAAAGAGGAAGCAGCAGCAGTGGAAGATATAAGTGATGAGTTGGTGATACATACAAAAACCGGCTGAGTGATGAGTTCAGGTTAAATTACTGGTAATCAATAAAATACAATGAACAGAAACTGTTCGACTGCCTTGGAGATTAATCTGATTCTTAACCAAATCTGTTCAGTGACTCACTGTGGTGGTTTAAAAACTGCATATCTGAGCCTGTGTTCATTGTGTGGGAATGACTCATCTACTATTCTCACATACTGTACAGAGGGGGCAATCGTCCGTGTGTGTGTGTGTGTGTGTGTGTGTGTGCATAAACGCATTTTTGCATATTATATACAGTGTGTTAGTTATTAGAACTGCTCCAACAGTTCTTCCCTCAACTTTAAATCTGCCTTTAAGTATCTTTATGATGAATATATTATTGTCACATATTTTCTTGTTATTGCAAAAGAATGAGATTTACAATACTTACAATATAACAATTTAAATGTGTAAACAATGTATAAATGGCTAAAAATAAACTGCCTCAAATGGCTGGACTCTGGTTCCTCAAACTAGAGAAAATAACTTTGGACTATTTTCAGAGGATTTAATCACAGCTGCTGTTCTATTACGGATTTAGGGCAATCGGACAGTGTATGTGTGGCCGACTCAAAATAGACCATGTGTTCATGAAATCTAATGTCTCCGAGTACAACGCTGAACTGTTTTAATAAGTTTTGGCACAAAAATTGAGAGATCTCGAGAGCAAGAGCTATATTAGCATCTGTCAAGGCCTAAGGCAGGTAAGAACCCAAACGCAAGGCGGTCGAGTGGAAATCCAAAAACAGGTTTTATTGTCAGTTACCAGGGAGTCAGTCCAGATCCGCAGACAGAGCAGGTTAGGGGCAGGCAAAGGTAAAACACCGGGGGGTCAGGAAGGTCAGGCAGACAGATCGGAGGGGGCAGGCAAGTAGACGGAATCCCAGAATCAGGCAAGGTCGGTACACTGGGAGGCACGTGCAGGAAGGGTGCTGGATGGAGTGGGGGGAATGACACAGGCCCGCCTCAAGGTGTGACAGAACCCCCCTCTAGGAAAGGCACCCTACATCCCCCCAGGCCGGCCAGGGCGGGCCCGTCGGAAGACCCGGACGAGTCCAGGATGCCCCACGCCGGGACCCACGAGCGCCGGACGGCGTAGGCCGGCACCCCACCGACCAGCCGGGTGGGTGGAGGGGGCCTGGAGGCAGGCTGAAGCGGGCCTGAGCTGACCGGTTTGATCCTGGAGACGTGGTAGGTCGGGTGAACCCTCATGGAGCCAGGCAGGCGGAGGCGAACGGCAGCGGGGCTGAGGACCTTGGAAACAGGGAACGGACCAATGAACCGGGGCGCCCGCTTCCTGGAGTCCACCAAAGCGGCAGATCCCGGGTGGAGAGCCACACCTGTTAACCAGGGGAGAATCAAGGAGCAGGGGTGCAGTGAGGAATGGGCCATGGTTCCAGGAGACCCGAAGGAGCCTGATTCGAGCACTTATCTTGGGCACAGACGGGGCAGGCGGCGACAAAGTCCCTGACATCCTCCTTATAAAAGGCCACCAGAAACGCTGCTGGACCGAGTCCAAAGTATGTTTTACCCCTGGGTGACATGCCAAGCAGGAGGAATGACCCCACTGAAGGGCTAGTGAGCGGAGCCCGGGGGGAACGTAAAGGCGGTCTGCTGGGCAGGGGCTGGGAGGAGGGTTCTCCCTGTATGACTGCCTGACTTTCTCCTCCACCTCCCAGGTAACCAGGCCCATGATGCGGGCAGGCGGAACGATGAGGTCAGGCTGGAGGGGTTGGTGGCACGGGAGATCTCGTCTGGACAAGGCGTTTGGTTTCGTGTTGTTCCATTTGGGGCCCGTAGCTTGGATCGGCTCGGTTAACGGCTCCATACCTAGTCCCAACTGGGTGGCCACAGCGATGTCCAAGAAAGTCATCATCTGCGCCTGAGTCGATGAGAGTGAGCATCTGTTGATCCCCTCCAGGAAACGGAGCCGGGCTTGGGTCGTAGGCCGAGGGGGCTTATTCCAGGTCGAAATGGCCGGGCTGACCACAATACAGGCAGCAGCTTTGATGAAGGCGACGTTCCCTCTCCTCCTGTGAGAAACGAGCCCGGCCCAACTGCATGGGCCGGATGCTTCATCGTCAGGTTGCTGGTTTTGGTTTTATTTGCTGGATGGAGTGGGGGGACGATGTGGCAAGGGTGTGGTGTCTGAGCTGAATATATATAGTGTCCAGGCTGATGACTGATGTGGTGCAGGTGATGACGGGAGCACAGGTGACAGGTATGAACTGATTGCAGGAGCACCGGGAGGGGAAGACAGGGAGAGTTAGTGGGGGAAGGACACAGGCCTGCCTCAAGGTGTGACAGCATCAAAAAGAATCCTTGTTTGTAGACTCAAGGAAATGTTGGTTTTGTGTTCATCATGGGGTTTATGGACAACAAGGAACGCATTGCCATCATTCTTTCCACCAAAGTGTGAGATAATGCCCAGATTCTCAATCATTCGACTTGTGCATTTTATTTATCAAATCAAATGATCACGTCATTGATTTCTTCTGTTTTTTGTGCAAACTGATGAGCAGCCAGTTGTGCGAGCTTTACACACCTGGGATTGATTCAAAACTCTGCTAATAGCGCCAATCAATAATCCAGGCTCTAATCTGTGTCTGGAGGACTGTCACAAGTGTGTCATGCATGGACGTGTCACGGTGCACTGGTGTGAGTCAGTCCACGAAGGAGGACTCTTTACCTGCCCAACGCTTCACCTCAACTCCTTTCTGACTGCAGGGAAAACATGGAAGCGTCGTGTTTATGAATACCTGACTGACCTAAATATTGCTGTACTGGAACAAAACACACTACGCAGTGACTTTATTTATGCTCTTGAAGTGTTTAATTTATCATGACGTCTATGTTTGTATTATGTCTAAATATGCTATGAGTGCAGCTAGGACTCCTGCTATGACTGTGCTATGTGCTATTACTGTTGCTATGACTCCTGCTATGACTGTGTTATTACTGATGGTATGACTCCTGCTATGACTGTGCTATGTGCTATTACTCTTGCTATGACTCCTGCTATGACTGTGTTATTACTGATGGTATGACTGTGTTATGACCATCTCCAGACGATGCTGACAACAATAATGGCACAATGTGCAAACGGTTGGATTAGCAGGTCCATGGTCCAACGGCCATCTGTATGGGCTTGCCTGGAAGATTCAGCCTGCTCTGGCGAGGGTGCAAATGCAGGGGCCGTCTTTCATTTTGGTAGCCCCTCAGTGGCCAGCAAAGTCATTGTTTGATGAGATAATCCGCTGATGACGATACCTTAGCAACTTTTTCTTCTTCAGCCTTGGGGAGTAAAAGGAGTACCCATGGAGCTCTGGCTGCTTCAGGTCCACCTCTAGAAAGGGCCATTTAAATAGACGTGGGTCTGCCCTCAAGGGGTATGACCAACCAGGAGTCTGCATGCCTGCAATGAACACAAGATGTACTGCTACAATTAAGCACAACTTGTGTTCATTCGATGTTGTCTTTGATGGAGCTACGCTCGGCGCTCGCCCCCGGCACACACATCTTTCAAGCAGCTGAGGCCTGTGGAGCGTTCCCCAGGTCCCTCGTGGGACTTTTCTCTTTTCTGATAAATGGTGATCTTGACCAGCAACAAGTAACAAAGTGTTTACTTCAAACCTTAAGACATTATCTGGAGGTTTTCCTGAGTGTTCTTGACAGAGGAATGGACTGAAGGTCCGTCACCGGTGCTGATGCCTGAGACTAAAAAGGTTTCTGCTCTTCGAGTGTGAGTGTCTGAAGTTGCTGATTAAACTGTCCTGAGTTTCCTCTAAAAACGTACATTTCACCTTGCAACATGTTTTAACATCTACAACCAGTAAACTACAGAGGTGATGGTTAGCTTCGGTCAGCGTCTTCAGAGATGGCCCGACGGTTCATTATTAAAGCTGTTGGCCTTGTTTCTGAGACTCGGTGCTTCATTCAATAACAGATAAATCGTAGAACGTAATATCCACTTTTATGATGCAGCTCAGCCTTCTTCCTCGTCACAATCACATCTGGCATGGGCCCAGTCCATAACTGTCATCGTTTGACAAACTCATTATGAAACAGCGCCGTTCACGATTTGAATTTTGAAGTCAAATGCACCAAAAAGCTTCTGAATCATAATCTCTTTGTTTCAACAAAAGGGAAAAGGTTCCCTCCTTACGATGACTTGTGGTCAGATGATTTTTTAAACCAACACCCCCCCCCCCCTCACACACACACACCTCCTGGAAACACTTCCCTTTAGATTCAAGTAATGGAACCGAACAAAGTTGGCAGACGTGTCACCCCCCCCCCCCCCCCACCCCCCTCGACACACAAACACACACACACACACACACACACACACCGCCTTTGAGAATAGTTTCAGGATTGACATTATGAGTGTCCTGATTACTCAGACACAAATCTAATGAGGACCGTCACATTCATCACATTTGTCCCTCCCCCTCCAAGAAAAGGAATACGAATCCTGATCAGAGTGAGAACCGATCCGACGACCAATACAAATCACTTCTTTTTTCGCACCGTTTCTCTGCTAAACGAGGCTTGAGAAAAGCACCCAGCGGTGTCTAATCAAGATGGAAATGCCATTATGCCATCCGTTGCTCTTTAAACAAGCTCACGGCTTTAACGCAGCGCTTGACTCGTCCTTAAAGGGAAGGGAGTCCTCTATACTCAAGAGCGTCTCAATGAGGGACAAGACTATTGATTCCCAGAGGCTTTCCGGCACCGTAAACATGTACAATGTAATGTTAATTATTAATGTCAAGCAATGCATATATTTATTAACAGAAAAAATGACTCGGTTGTGAAGATTTCAAAAATATCATGGTGACATCTTAAGATTTAAAACTTTCAACTTCACAGAAAAAAGCAGAAAATCTTCAAATCTGAGGAGCAAATATTTAAACATGTTGTTTCTAAATAGTTGATGAAGAAATGCCTAATCAATTACTTTTAACTAATCACAGCAACTGCAGCTCAGCATAAAGCAGGACTGAGGAAATGTAATTTCGATCATTAGTCACGACTGTAATTTAACAGATTATTTTGGGGGGGGTGGGAGTCCATCTCTAAATAGGAGTGTGAAATAAACCAAAAATGCCTGTGCGAGATCAGAGATAATAACCAGCTGTGGCATTAAAGACCAACCAATGATGATTCAAGCCCTCCACCCAACAGCAGCGTCAACAGGGCCTTCTGGCGCGGCGCTCACCTGCAGTCCCTCGATGGCCAGCCGCAGCATGCTGGGAGTCAGTTTGGAAGCCTGCTTGAAGGTGAAGTTACTCCAGTCGATGATGAGGATGAAGCCATTGATCTGCAGCTCCGGATCTTCTATCATTGATTCCAAAGACAGCAGGATGGCCCTCAGTATGTCCACAAATGTGTATCTGGAGAGAAATCAGTGTTGTATGATGACCAATGAGCAAACGCTGTGTTGTCCACTAGAACACCAAACTTGAGGTCATTCGAAGCAGCGTCTTCAGAAGATGCTGACTAATTGTTTAACACAGGAAAATGTCACACGTTTTAAAATAAGTCAGTATTGATGATCAGAATACTTGACTGTCAGCGAGAGTTTCATAAGCAGCTTTGTTCAAGTTGGAGCTCATCCAATGTCACAACATCTCAAATGAAAGTATTAGTGAAGACAAAGAGACAACCGCAAGCTGGGTCGCACATTTAAGAAGTTACAAAGATATCTGAGATAGTACAAAATAGT
>NW_027180895.1:0-25000 GCF_040956055.1 Brachionichthys hirsutus | reverse complement strand
GAGCAGAACAAATAAAGGAAGGAATGCTTCATGTTCATAAAAAGTCACCGAGGGCCAACTCTCCCTCGTCAGACACATGGCACAGGACACTGTCGACCCCCCACATCTTCAGAAAGTCCCCCATGTTCCCCGTGGCCCTGTGGAACGCGAACTCCAGTCTCAGTCTGGCCCTGACGTTCAGGAGGAGGAAGAAGAGGAGGAAGAAGAGGAAGAAGAGGCGCCGACGACCTCCAAGAAGAGAAACCAGGACTAAGACTTAAAACACGGGTATTAACAGCTGATTCGCTCCGTTAACGAGCAATGAAGGGTTCAAAAAGTTCTGCTTCGGCACATTGAGACCGGAACCCGGATTAAAAGACAAGAATGTGGAATTTATGAAACAAAAAAAACCATGAAGGACGGAAGTAATTATTGGAACTACAGTTTATGGTGAGTAGATATTGTGTAACTATTAATTATTTATTTAATAGTTATTGCAAGTGCATAATATAAAGTTTATTGGTAAGATTATATTCCTCTTTTTAAATTTAATTACCGGTATACCCCCCCCCCCCCGGTCCGCAAAAAAATTTCACGGCATGAAACCGGTCCGCGGCAGGAAAAGGGTTGGGGACCGCTGCTCTAACTGTTTGGGCTCATAATACCTGCCCTTCTGTTGCTGTCGCTCAGACTGAAAGTCCAGGCCTCTTTTGAAGCGTCTTGAGTGTTGGTTGCGCTGAACGTTTGTCAGTAATGGAGGGTGCCGCTGTGGCCCGGCAGCGCTCGACACATGCTGAATGGCCCCAGCCATAAATGCTGCGCTTTTTGTAACTGAACGCTGCTTTACTTGATTTAAAGCCACATCGATATAGATTTAATTTTCCACAAATATTTTAGCATCAGTTTTTGCAAGGTGTACATAAACATGTTAGCATAAAGCTCAGATGTCTTCCTTGAGTGAGTGCGTTCGTCGGTGAATCGAGTTTATGAATACTACGGGGAGATAATGAGGAGAAATGGAAACTGAAGACCCCACAGAGATTTTCAAGGTGGGTTAGCTCCATAGTCTGACTGATACTTTGAAAGTGTCTAAAAATAATGTTTTTATTTCTTTTTAACAGGGACCTTAAAACGGTTTGATATGGTTACGTTTGGTATTCAAGAGTTTTTATTGTCATTATGCTAACTAGCTAACAACAAAATCGTGTGAAGGCCCACGGCTTCAGGCACACATAGGGACAAAAAACAAAATCTCTCCTAAAACAAAGATATATATATATACACATATATGCTCACTAAAGAAACACAACTAAAATACGGGCTTAGCAGTTCACTTTTACCATTGTGAAATACATTTTGTGCTGTGGTTCAAAAAATACTCATTGTGACACTGTTTCAAATTTTGTGAGAAATCTATTTGAAATTCCTGTGATGTATTAGTACTTATGTTCTGGCTGACATTAGGGGTGTAACGGTTCACATAATGTGTTGTACCGTTTCGGTTCTGCATGTTTGGTTCGGTCCACTTGCTCGCAGGTGTGCACACATAGCAAAACTAGCAAATCATTAGCTCTGTATTCCAGCTAGCTCTGTTGCTAGTGAGCTTTTCTCTAATGGAGATGTTATCATGGCAACCAGATCAGCGCTTTCTGCAGAAAATGTGAGGTTAATCTTTCTAGCTAAAAAAATTAAGCTTGAATAGGTAGGGTTTTAACTTATTAATAATTTTAAAAATAAGTTAAAACTGTAAACTTGTAAAATTTTAATTGTTCCAATACAATAGTTTTAAAAACTTTAGTCTAATTTATTTGAAATATCACCCAAATGGGTCGGTTTTATTTATTTATACAAATTCTATTGTTTGCTTTTTTTTTTTAATGAAAGCATTTTAAGTAATTTCTTTCTGCCCTTTTTGTGCCTAAAAGAAGCCGAACCAAACTGAAATTACATTTTAGCGTACCGTTACACCCCTAGCTGACAAATATGAAATCGAGAAATATCGAGTTCTTGCATCAACAGTTCTGTCTTTTCCAGGGTTCTTGTTGCCTGTCCTGTCATATGTGTGTTTTCCATGTTGCTTATTACCCTCGCCGAAGAGGAGGCGAGGGTATTGCAATTGGGTGCGTTTGTTTGTTTTTTTTGTCTGTCTTTGTTTGTTTGTTTGCTTGTTTGTCTGTCTGAGCACATAACTCAAAAACTAGTAACCCAATCGACTTGAAATTTTTACACAAGCAAGGTTCTGTCCGTGGCTCGGTCCTCCCCGAGAATGGCGTTGATCCGGATCTGGATCCAGATTCTAGAATTATTTTTACATCTGGAATTGTGCCTGTGCTGTAAACTGCCACTTTAAGAGGGAGGGGCACGAATGGCATGATGGGAAAAAGAGTCCAGAAGTTGGCTTGTAGTACATTCCGGAGCAGCAAGCTAGAGCAGGTTTGGCCCCTCTGATCCGGAAGCCCTGTTTACTGTCTCACAAGATCCAATAGTCTATTGGAGGCGGGGTCTGCAATCTCTGATTGTCGTTTTCTAGTTGCTATCTGATCAATCGGGTGTATTTTAGGTACCCTAACAAGTATTGGTTTGTCACCTATTTCCTTGATTGGGCTTTGCACTAGAACCGAATTGACCTATTGTGATCCACAAGAAATAATGGCAGAATATTTTATGTTGATTTGAATGGTATAAAATGACCAAAGGCCCGCTTTTTGTTTGGAATTGATTTGTGAATTATAGGTTATTCATCACAGTTCATTCTTTCTGTCATTTCATTTAACACTTTTGTTTTTCTTCTATCTGTATTTCCAAAGAAGATAACCATTTGAATCGCAGTTTTTTTGAGCACTTGACTGTTGGACTTTTTTTTTTTTTTTTACATAGGTGGTAAACGTGCTGAGTCATGTTTATTCTGTTTTGGGGATTGATTTGCAGCATGATTAAGTTAACCACAGCACTGTTCATATGTTGCTTTTGGCACGCAGTTTCCTGCCTCATGGTTGGGGGCGCTGCCATCCCAGGGATTCTATTTGTGACTGTCTACTACAGAGTTACATCTAGCATGTCAAGTGTAGCGTAGCACAGCATACACTTCATTTATAAGTAAGGCCATATTTTTTTTTTATTCAATGTTATTTGTTTTCTGCTACAGTTTGTGTAAAGACAGCTGATGAGATTTTTTAACTGTTAACTGCTGCCAATCAAATGGTGGATAATCTACCCGGTAGGGTTCATAAATTTGTAAATCTGATTGTGATGAAGTCAGAACCTCACAAGCATCATCGTCACCACACGTCTCTGGTAGATTCTTTCCATTCATGCCGTATGTAACTGTTGAAGGCCCGCCCACTCAAAGGCTACTTTACACTGTGTTAAATTTCACACAGACGTTGTCGGGGCCTTAAATGTGTGTATCTCGGAAGCTAGTGTCAGAGCAGTGTGTCTGGTTAAACTGGCTATGGACGTAGGGGAGTTCATGTTGTACTCCATCTGTAGAGCCACTCCGTTTCTGTACAGACTTTTTATTCTACACTTCCTTTGTTGTTCCTTACATTCCCTGCACAGAGTATATTGTGGTCCCGATGTTAGGTTTCTCCTCTTTCCCTCGGTTATTTTATAATATCTCATGTTGGAGGTGTTTAATATACTTTATTAAGCAATTTGGCTTACAGCAGTTTGAGCTGCCGCTGGTCGCGGCATGTGCACGCGCCCGGGCAATGTGGGTTAAGGACACAGCGACAGTGTAAACACGCGCATGAGCCGGGGATCGAACCGCCAACCTCTCGATCATAGGACGACCCTCTCAACCGCTGCGCCACTGTCGCAATAATGAGTCAGGGTTATAAAACGTATCAAGTTTACTGAAGGTTTTCAGTAAGTACAAAGCTGGTAAGGAAACACAGCGCTGGACTCTCCTACAGACGCGGGGGGGGGGGGGGCTGCTTTATATGTGATTAATCTATGTGTGTGTGTGTGTTACCACATGCATTCCCATTCTTCATCCTCTTCATCGCCTTTCTAACTTCACTCGTGCTAATCTTCATCACTTCCTGGTCCACAACAGGTTCCTCTCTCCCCTTTGTTCTCTCTCATCTTCCTCATTCATTACTTCCTCTAAATACTTCTTCCATCTTCCTACACACTACTGGCCTCTGTCAACACCTTCATCACTACTCTTCATCACTCTGACATGCTGAACATCCTTCCTGTCTCTACTCTTCATCACTCTAACATGCTGAACATCCTTCCTGTCTCTACTCTTCATCACTAACATGCTGAACATCCTTCCTGTCTCTACTCTTCATCACTCTAACATGCTGAACATCCTTCCTGTCTCTACTCTTCATCACTCTAACATGCTGAACATCCTTCCTGTCTCTACTCTTCATCACTCTAACATGCTGAACATCCTTCCTGTCTCTACTCTTCATCACTCTAACATGCTGGACATCCTTCCTGTCTCTACTCTTCATCACTCTAACATGCTGAACATCCTTCCTGTCTCTACTCTTCATCACTCTAACATGCTGAACATCCTTCCTGTCTCTACTCTTCATCACTAACATGCTGAACATCCTTCCTGTCTCTACTCTTCATCACTCTAACATGCTGAACATCCTTCCTGTCTCTACTCTTCATCACTCTAACATGCTGAACATCCTTCCTGTCTCTACTCTTCATCACTAACATGCTGAACATCCTTCCTGTCTCTACTCTTCATCACTCTAACATGCTGAACATCCTTCCTGTCTCTACTCTTCATCACTCTAACATGCTGAACATCCTTCCTGTCTCTACTCTTCATCACTCTAACATGCTGAACATCCTTCCTGTCTCTACTCTTCATCACTCTAACATGCTGAACATCCTTCCTGTCTCTACTCTTCATCACTCTAACATGCTGAACATCCTTCCTGTCTCTGTCTCTCTGTCTGGTCAGCCTGTACTGATCATTCTCTCCCTCTTTACGATCTTGTTGATTATTGCCCAAGATTAAAAAAAAATATCTTCAAGAAACGTTTGCTTCAAGGAATTTAAATGAAATTAAGTTTTCGGAGTTTGTATTCTAAATTTTTACGCCAATAGTTTCACTTTTACAGCAAATGAATATCAGCTTCAAATATTGGTGATTGGCCTCCTTGACTGCTGTCGGTATGGACACCAGTTCTTTCACGGGCGTGATCATTGTTAGACATGGTGATTCTTTATCACAAGAAAGGATGTCAGATCTCAACCTTTAATGGTGAGACTTCCAAAACGCTCACTGGACATTGTGTTTAAATGCGGATTGTGGATTGGGTTGGAGCGCTAGCATTGCTTTAGGAGCATAATGGTCTGTTCAAGCTTGTCCTGCAGGATTGGACGCGTTGCTCCTGTATGACCAGACGATACCCTACGGTTGGCCAGTCTCTGTAGGGTATCACTGTTCTCATGGAGCATGTCTGGTGATGTCCCTGTGCCCTCTGGTCGCTGTCAGATTGAGCCAGAAAGTTGAAAAGATTGTGTTCTTGTTGAAAACCCATTTAACAGGGTGGTTTTCTGTATCGTTATGACACAATCCTGAGTATCTCCAATGTACGGTGGCCATTTTAGGACATTTCACATTCTGCTTGTCTGTGATGGTCATCATACAGTTGGGGTTAGAATAATGTATCATTTCCAAAGTCAAATTAACAGGTGCACATGTGCCTTGTCTGTTCAGGTCTTGTCCTTGAATAGTTAATGATCAAAAAAATGGACTTGAGATTATAGTAGCTCTGCTTGCATATAACCTGGCAGTGCTGAATCAATTCTGAAGCCGACAGGAAAATAACCATACAGCCGTATTACCCTCTGTGAGCTACTCTTAAGTGTCCCTATAACACTCATTTGCTTCTCCATACTACAAATTCCTGTCAGCCCTCCTTGAAATTATTGACACAAAGGCCCAGTTACAGGATCAGCAAACACAAAGAGCTTCACAGTTATGAAAGATTTTACTGTCCAATCCGAGCCAGGGGGGAGATAAAGGTCGTGCTAGTGTTACAGAAGCAGCCATGTTGTGTCCAGCCAGTCTGCAACAAACGGATGCTGGAATTGTTCGGTGGTGAAATAAGAGGCTTCTTCTCCACTGGATATTGTGTGCAGTTTCATAAGCAAATATTTGACATTAAATTGTATCAAAAGCTTTACATTTGCTTAGCAGTCTTAATAAGTTAAGGAAAAACCTGGATGTGTGAGATGTATGACATTGGTTTTCTTTATATCCCATCAGGTCCAGTAAAACCATGAATCTCTGCTCCAAATGTTTTGCGGGTAAGTCTCTGTCTCATCCACCAGCCTGTCCAAATGTGACAGGTTTACAGCATCCCGGTCCTCTGTCAGGTTCAGATGGACTTCTGGACTTCTTTAAATGATCATAATTGATCATTGAAAATAAATCTTATTTCAGTTATGTTTTGTCACATCATTAATGCCAAATATTTCCCGGTTCTCTTAAAGTGATCCCTGACTGTTTCGACAAATCAGTTCAAAAGTACAAGAATTTACCTTTTACTATGTAAATACATAGACAAAAATATGTAATAATTTCTTATAAGATATAAAATCCATTCTGTTTGGGGGTCGCCAATGTTGTTTTCTTTGCTAGGCATTCTGGGTGTGATGTCAAATAGTTGCAGCACCCAGCTCACTGCTATTGATTAGCATGGCAGTGATCTGTTAGCAGCGATCAGCTCCTCCGTTCAGCCTTCAGAGTCTGAACCACAGCGTCAGCAAAGACATGAGGACAGTGAGGAAGAAGCCAGAGATCAAAATGGAGATGAAAATCGACGGGAGAACTCTAGATTTTACATAGTTCTTGTAATTTTATATCTCACTATTTCAACAAGCCAGATATCGCTTTGGGCTTCGTCTTGGAAAATTTGAAAACATTTTATAGTTACATTTCGCTGATCACTTAATAATGAAAACAATTGTTATCCTTAAAACCTTAACTTGGCAAATGACATTAAAAGCATGGGAGAATATTGGCAGCTAGTTGGTGGATTTGGTTGACAAGTTTCTGTCTTGTTCACAGCCAGGCGATCAGTTGGTATTGATGGTGTTGAATTGCTTCGATGTGTTCACCCCGTGGAACAGCAGTGCTTGAGGTGTGGTTGACACGCGTTCACTGCCTTGAGTGGTTGACCAGTAAAATCTGCATGTATTTGTTAATGGAAAGGCCTGCATTTTTGTATGCTTATGACATAGTACAGTACATCTCTGATGTTACTGATCACACATAAATAGGAAACAGTTCCACCTGTTTCATTTGAAGCTTCTGTTTGGCATCTAGAGCTACTCTCACAGAGACTGCTAGGTGTGCCAACTGATTCCAGTCAGGAATGCTAACAATGCTAAAAGGTAATGCTAGGAACGTTGCAGAAAACTCAAATTTCATAATTATTTTTTCACCATTGAGCAGAAAATAGTGAGTTCGACCAGGCATGGACAAACTATGGCCCAGGGGCCATATGTGGCCCATTAAGTTTTTTAATCCGGCCTGGCGAATTTGAAGAAATTATATTGATAAACCTTGTTAATGTTTTATTTTCCCTGCATTTCTCACGTTTTCCGACTAGATGGTGCACTGTATATACATTGACCTTTATTGAGGTGTGGCATATTACACCGCACTTGTGCTTTACTCTTTGACCCCGCTGCCCTTCTGTAAAGATGAGCGGACCTAAGAAAAGGAAAGTGGACAGAGAATGTTGTGTTTAATAAGTGGACACCTGATCGAGATAAATCCCTATCATGTTATTAATTACCAAACACACCGGTAATGAAATCAGGCTTGACACCAGTTACTTTTCTCTAGCGGCCACACGGACCGTCTTGGCCCTCTGCCATCGTGTTCTCCCCCCGACTTCCTGTTTCGAGGCCTTTATTGACAAAGTTCAAGCTTCGCCCCTTGACTAGTGACATCATAATAACATTGCTGTCCACCAGATGGGGCTGTTCCTTCCAATAACAGTTAAGAGCGGATGGAAATATTAAATTATTCTATCAACACCTAAATATTTTTTTCACAGATCAACTGCTGTCCACCTGATATGCCGATAGGCTATTAAAGAATACAATGGCTACAATAGCCCCAAAGCATGCTAACAATGCTAGCGAGCAGTCAACGAAAAAAGAGCGGGAGGCTACTGCTCAGAGGTTGGCAGTTGACATCAACAAAGCCAGCCACAGATCCAGGTTAACATACCAACACCTCAGATCCATCCTGAGTATCTCCACAACCAAACTCACTCCAGACTTTGATGCGCTGGCTAAAAAGCGAGACCAACAACACTATTCCCACTAAAACTGAAAAAATGCATTTCAAAAATAATTAGTTCAATAAGCCGTACATCTTGCTTATAATTTCTGTTAAGTGGTGCACATAAATGGTGCGCAGGTGCACATACCTTCTCAAAAATAAAAAATGCACACCAGATCAAATATAACGTGCTCTGTTCCGCCCTGCATTATTTTTGGGGGTTCATGCACTGGTGGCAGA
The DNA here is from genome assembly GCF_040956055.1 of Brachionichthys hirsutus. NCBI lineage: Eukaryota > Metazoa > Chordata > Actinopteri > Lophiiformes > Brachionichthyidae > Brachionichthys > Brachionichthys hirsutus. The sequence goes on along the minus strand of NW_027180895.1, from coordinate 16,503 downwards.
CTATGCAGTGTTGATGCTCCAATCACAATTTTGTTGCTGTTCTGAGACGATGACAATAAATCTTGAATCTTGAATCACCGCTTACGAAACGAACCAGGGTTCAATTGAAAACAAGCTGATCAATCAGAGATTGCAGACCCTCGCCTCCAAGTGCCCTATCTCGCAATGTTAAAGAATCCTTTGTCTGTTTGTCTGTCCGAGCGCATAACTCAAAAACTAGTAACCCAATCGACTTGAATTTTTTACACAAGCAAGGTTCTGTCCGTGGCTCGGTCCTCCCCGAGAATGGCGTTGATCCGGATCTGGATCCAGATTCTAGAATTATTTTTACATCTGGAATTGTGCCTGGGCTGTAAACTGCCACTTTAAGAGGGAGGGACACGGATGGCATGATGGGAAAAAGAGTCCAGAAGGTGTCTTGTAGTACGTTCCAGAGCAGCAAGCTAGAGCAGGTTTGGCCCCTCTGATCCGGAAGCCCTGTTTACTGTCTCACACGATCCAATAGTCTTTTGGAGGCGGGGTCTGCAGTCTCTGTCTTTCTAGTTATAATATGGTTTATGCTTGGCTGTGCATTTTTTCCCAGGGTTGTCAGGTCTGGATCAGTCTCAACTGAAGGCCCATTGGTAAAGATGCACAGTACTGTCATTTTAAAGGCAGAGTATTCTAAAAGAATCTGGCACACAAGCAGCTGTGGACTGACACCAGTAATGATGTCAATGACGTACTGGAAGGTACTTGAATGTAATTACCACTTTTAGTCTCGCTATGTCACATAAATGACCAGCTCTGATTGGGGAGCACGGTGGCGGAGTGGTTCGTGCTGTCACCTCACAACAAGAAGGTACCAGGTTTGAATCATGTCCGTGCTGAGTTTGTCTGTTCATGGGTTTCCTCCGAGTTCTCCCGTTTCCTCCCACCACCAAAAACATGCGTTTTATGTAAATTGCCCATAGTGTATCAGTGTGTGTGTGGGTGGTTGTCTGTCTGAGCGTGGCCCCACGTTGCGCTGGCGACACATTCAGGGTGTACCCAGCCTACTCCCGTGACCCGCAAAGCAGAAGAAAACGAGTGAATGCCAGAAACATGCAATACTGTAAAACTATAAAGTCCTAAGTTTGAAATGACAGTAACATTGATTTGGAGGCATACTGCCCAGCCATGGTAGAGACCTAGAGATTAGAGGCATGCATTCCAACAATTAATACTGTTTAATATAAACATGAAATGTTTCCAACTATTCTAGCAGGATGGGTTGAGGGAGCACTGCAGCCCTGTCGGTGAGTATGGCAGAAAGGCCTGGCCTCAGTTCAGCCTCACAGACGGCGCGAATGCTCGGAATAGACTCGATGCACACGAGTATAGAGGCTGAGCGCAAGTGGGTTAGTCTGCATGTGGAGGAAAAGCTCAAATCTGGGTTGCCCTCCCTTGCGTCCCCTGGAGGGTATAAAACAGTGGATCAATACCAACCAGTGTCCTACAGAGAGGTTCCAAGTGCAGCACAATAGTCTGAGGCGATCGGGTCTTTTACCAAATCATTTTTCAGCTGGCAAAGTTGAGGGAATATTTAAAAATTAATCACTTGGGTGCATTTATTATTTGAAAATCTTGACGGAGGTGAAATCAAGTCATGACAATTTAAAGGTACCCAAGCAGACAAAAAAAGAGTCCAAATGCAAAGATGTGTATATATGTATTTCTTTTTGGCACAACTATGAGGGTAAGTTGCAACCAGGACGTTTAGGCCATATGGAGTGACTTGAATGATTGATCTGAACGGTTTCATTTGATGAATCGGATCATTACTTAAGCTCTTATTCAAAATTTGCCTAATGCATGTGTGCAAGTTAAGTTGGTTCCATACTAAGTGTTCCATGTGTTTGTATTGAGTACCTATATCATGTGATTGGGTTCATGGACACCTCTGCTCTACACAGAACGTTTGTTTTGAGTTTCTGTGTTTGTTCTCTTCGTGTATCTCTCCATTTCCTGTCCTGAACACGCATTTCTTCCTACTTCATTATTTTCTGTCATTGACCACAGACATCCAGAAGAAGCAGCCAGGGGAGGACTGCACCTCCACGCCAATCCAGATCACTGGGAGTAGCCAATCGCCAGTTTTCAGTAGCGAGACGAGCAGTAGCCTAGCGCCACCCTCGAGCTCCGAGCAGCCGTTAACCGAAGAGCCTTCGCCCATCTTTCCCAACACAAGGGAAGGTAAGGTTGTCCAACCGGCGACCTCCACGTCAAGAAAAAAGAAACATGTTGAAGATTGGAAGGATGTTCTTTGTCTTTAAATGTAGTGGTGAAGTACAGAGGGGGATAGAGAGCCAGGTGCCAAAGTACCGACAGCACAGTCTCTAAAACGTTCAACAATGCCATCAAGGAACCATGGGTGCATTGCAGAATTCAGGAAGTAATTTCATACTGCAATACTCCGATGGTTGGTGAGCAGCCACAACAAATAGAATCACCATACACAAGGTACACATGGTTCAACTGGCACTCAATGCCCGAGTGAAATCAGCTGCTGGTTCAGACTGGAAAGCCCGGTTTGTTGCTAGAGCAGGGGTGGGCAAACTTTTTGACGTGCGGGCCACATTGGGTTTGAAATTTTGACAGAGGGGCCGGGCCAGGAGCATTTGGATGAGTGTTTAGATATACTAAAGCGCTGCGTGTCGTGTGCAAACCTCATAGCACAGTAAACACACACAGATAAATGTACAACCCGATTTACTAACAGTGTGTACGAAGAACTGCGTCTTTCAAATGTGCAAAATAGCCCTAATGCAGGTAGTACGTTTGTCTCAATGAATATGCAAGATGCAGCATTTACACATATTTTGGCACAACGGTGTGAGGAGAAATGTAAATAGATTAAAATAGCAATGACATTGTGATCTGTCAAACCTGGTGATTGCATCTGTTTTTAATAAATTTTACTTGAACACGTAAATAAATCAACATTTATTGAAAAAAGATGATCACTTTCAACATTCAAAACATATCAAAACACGAAATACTAAATCTCAATCATTTCTGCTGCACTCATTGTTGTTCCACTGCTGTGCATAAATGCGCACTTCATTAGAAGAACGGGATTTATTGATCATGACGCTGGACGTCTGCTCACACACGTAGGTCGAGCCAAACAACAGCATATTCTGTGCCGTCCTCCGGAGGTTTGGAAACGTTGCTTCGTTAAGTGAGACATAAAAGTCATTCAGGTTAAGAGACTTGAACTTATCCTGCAGATCCTGCGGTGCGGTTTCAAGGTCTTGTGACGGGACGGGACACCAGCTGAAGTGATGCGTCAATTTTCTTTAAATCAGAGAAGCGACGGCAGGACTCTGTGCAGGAGCCACCCGCAACGGCTTCTTGGCATATCAGACATGCAGCCGTAGATCGGATTTCGGTGAAAAGAAATCTTGTTGTGCGCTCTTTATTAAACACTCGGCCCTCACCGTCTACTTTGCTTTTCTTCGGTCCGCTCATTTCTACAGACGGGGTCAGAGAGTAATGGGGAAAAAGAAACTAATGCAGAGTAATTCGCTACACTCCACCGCGGTTGTCAGTGCGCCATCTGCTGGTGAAACACGGGTATTGCAGGGACAAAATGAAAGTTATGATTTTGAATTTTTTGGTAATTGGACAAGTTCGGCGTGCCGTATTGAAAAGCATAACGGGCCGTATACGGCCCGCGGGCCGTGGTTTGCCCATGTCTGTGCTAGAGTGTGGGCTCGTAGTCTGTTTGACTTCTACAACTGTTGCTTTATACAAGCAGCTGCCAGGCTTCTCTACATGGGCAGGGGAAGTCAGTCATCGAACAAGCATCTAGAGAGTTATCTCATGATGCTTTCAGTCTAATGGCGTCCTCACTGGTGGATTGCAATGATTGTTTGGCTCCTGAGTCATTGTTTCTACAGCGAAAAAGGACAAGCCTCAAGTTCCATTCAGTAAAAGTCTAAGACTCCTGATGTATGTGAAGTCACCCATTTTGGCTGAGCGGTTTAACTTGGAAGTTGTCTTCCATGTTCATTGAGACTCATCTTTACAAATCCTGTCTTGCATCTCTTTATTCTCCACCTGCAGGCGTGTCGTCCACAGAAACGGCCCAAGGCACACTCTGCACCCCCACAAAACGCCCCCGAGAATCGGGTACGCTCGTTCTCCTGTTCCGGCCCGTAGCTCTATATCCTGCCCCACTTGAAGCGCTAACTTTCAACCCTGCTGATTATTTTCAGCATCGGGCTCTGAGAGCGAGGAAACGCCAGAGAAACGGCCACGAACGGACGACAAGGAGGGCGGCGGCGAGGAGGCCCGCGGGCTGCCGAAGCAGAAGAACCGCCGGCGCTGCTACCGCTGCCAAACCAAGTTAGAGCTGGTGCAGCAGGAACTGGGCTCCTGCCGCTGTGGTGAGGCTTTGTCATCGTCAAATACGGCACTGACCTCCATCTTCACGAGACCGCTGCAGTTCTTTTCTTCAGCATAATTCACTTTTGGCTTCGTTCATTGCTTAATCTTCAACTTGAATATGAAACGTATCGCAAAAGGTTCTGCGAGACCGGTAAGAAAATGTTTTCCATGCTGTGTTTGGCCAGGTGATGGCCAAACGGTTTCTCTGTAGGAAGTGGGAATCCATCAAACCATTTTCTGTTTCCACCCAGGCTACGTGTTCTGCATGCTTCACCGTCTGCCCGAGCAGCACGACTGTCTGTTCGACCATCTGGGCCGTGGTCGCGAGGAGGCCATCCTCAAGATGGTGAAGCTGGACCGCAAGGTGGGCCGCTCGTGCCAGCGCATCGGAGAGGAGTGCTCCTGATTGGCCAGCCATCCTGATAGAGATGAGGCACTTACAAAGAGGAAGAGGTTGTGGAAGGAGAGCTCGAGGAATGACAAATGGGGTGATGGGGGGGGGGGGGGGGGTGGTGGAAGTAGAGGAAGAGGAGAGGAAGCCTGATCGTAACATCCTTCATCTGACCTGACAATTCTGGACCTGAGCTCGACGTCGCCCTGATAATGTCCTGTTAGGACTCGCTTCTGCTCGAGGCTGATCGGGGGCCCAGAGAGGGGCCGCTAGTTGTTGTGCGGGGGCCGCGTTCAGTATCAGCATGTTCACACACACAGCCTTAACCCAACCTCCAGTCGTCAGAGGGACACCACGAAGATGAACCCAGCTAATCGTACGTCACGCACAGCTCTGCTGTTCCTCGCCACGGGTCCCTCCCCTGCGCTCGTCTTCTCTTCAGTACAGGAAGTCCTGGAAGAGAAACTGTTGTAGTATTTGGTAGGATTGTCCTCCAACAAGGGTTTTTTTTTGTTTTGGACGTTTTCCCAGTTCTTGGTCACGGGTGAGGTTTCTGTCTATCCCACGACCACTCCTCAGGTCATCATCGCGGGGTTGGAGTATCAAACCTAGAACCCCGCCTCCTCCTGTTTTTCCTTCACCAACATTTAGGTCCCTGTGCAGCATCGCCAACGGCGTTTTACCCATGCACGGTGCTTGCAGCAGTGTTCGTACACGTGTGGTCAGGTGAGGCACTCCAAGGATGCTGATGGTTTTTTTGTTTTGTTGGTGGTTAGTTCTGTTTCTACTGCTCTACCATCGTTTCATAGTGAACAATCCAGCCAATCCTTGCCTCTGCTCACATGGGTTGTTGACCAAAAAGAAACTAGGGAAGTAAGTAGTACACTAATGGCAAGAGTCACTTGGATGAATCCTCTGTAGCAGATCCTCTTCTCCTTCTTTCCCTCCCCTTTTTTCAATATACCGAGTAGTACTGTTTTGCATTAAGGGGAATACAACTGAATATTTGCTTCCAAATGAAGAGTTGTTCTCCAAAATGCCATGTATTTATGCTAAAAACTGACCCCGAGTTCATCACTAGTTGTAGACGAACAATAAAGAATGCTAAACTGAATTCAGAAATTACATTCTACCCTGAAAACTGTTCTGTAACTTATTTCTGATTTTGTACTTCCTGGGTGGGATTAGATTGAATTTTCACGTCGGGGATGTCCACATGATTTTGGCTCCACTCATTTCTCCCAGTGAGCTTTCACTAAATTAAAGGGAGGAGGGTTCATCCTGCCCTAAATAGTGATATCACATTGATGCACAGGACAACGAAAAGTTGGTTTAAACCTCTCCAGGGTAACCGGCCTGGTTACCATGGAGACCAGGATTACAGCCACTCGGTGGTTTAGTGAGCTCAACTCGCCGATCAACCGTGATTTCGCTTGTTCCCTTTTTGTTCATTGACCTTTTTAAAATCATAAGGGTGATTGTACCCAAACGTCTCCTGCCTGGCCTCTTGTGTGTTTCTGCTTGGCTGGTTCTAATTCTGATATTTGTTTTGGAGTGCTAATCAGAAATGGAAGAAACAATTCCTTCTGTACCTTTTTAGAGAAAGAAAAAATATTTAATCTTATCAGTTTGAGTTACTTACACCCTAGCATAGAGTTGCATATCTTTAGTTAGATGTATAAAGATAAGCGAGAACAATATTCTGCCCTATTTTCTCTAATTATTTTGTGTTCCATTTTCTGCTGAGGAAAATAAAACTGGATTTGAGGATGTGTGTTAGTCTGTTTCCTTTGCCCCCGTTATCCTGGTGTTCGGTGTGAATGAGCCGTGAACAGAAAACGGTTTAATCCAGCTCATTGTTACCAGCTTCAACGTCGAGCAGATTTTAAGTTTGTATCGATATTTTGGTTGCAGCGGTTTTGGGTTAAAGTTAATTCCATTTTGAGATTACTGATAATACATTAATGTACTGCATTGGAATAATTAAGTATGAGTTCACTGACTGTTTGAGGAGGATACTTATGGGATTGAAGGCTCTTTGGAAGGTGTGGAATGAGCGGTCATGGTTGAGGGATCCGTCTGGACTCTGGAGAGAGGTAAGACTATGGTCTAACAATAACGATGCCGAGTAATACAAACCCCACTGATACGCTCGAAGTCGGGTGCTAATAATGAGCTAATTAGTCAATTAAACGCAAAGTTTGAATAGGCATCATCACCACGGAGGTTTGGATTGCCGTTAACAGTGGCGTTATTCGTGGGTGAAAAGTGAGTAAATGTCTTTGATGGTGTGAATGGGTAGGAATTACCACCCCAGTGAATGCTCGCTTAGATGTTAAAGCTTTGATCTTTGATCTTTGAACTTGTTATGTAATGAATCCATCTTCAATGGTCACCAGACATCAAAGCATAAGAGAGAAATCTATAAATTGCACGCCAGAGCCTGGATGCAGGAGTGGCACGATGAATCAATACGTGCACAGCGATGGTTTGTATCTCTACAAAGATAAAGAAACTCGGCAGATTCTAACTGTCATAAAGAGAGATGATGAGAACAGCTATGACAATGAGGTAGGCCTTGTTCATTTTGATGCTCACATTCTTTAAGGTCCCATAAAAACTCACTTTTCCCATGTTTCTGCACTATTCTGGTGATTTTGGGTCATTATCAACCCCAAAACAGCTGATGGTTATCTGGATGATTGACAGGATGTTTATCCAGTCAATCATTTGAAGTTTGTGTAGTCAGTAATCAACTACTAAAATATGTCTGGAAGAAATTATTGTGACGTTTAGTTTTTTTTTAGCTTATTGTTTGTTTTGAGCAGAAGAAAATTGTATTAATACCTTTTTGTGTATGAAAAACCATAATTCGGCAAAAAATGAATAAATATGTCCAAAAGAAAACACCAAATGCCATGTACACAAGAAATAACTAATAATTATAATTAACTTGTGGAAAAAGGGTAGAATAATATACCTTTAATATTCAGTGTTATTCAGTACAGATTATTAATACATTTCCAAAGTGATTGATTCCCTTCTATTGACCTGCAGGTTATTATCCTGGAAGAGCTTATGTGGCGAAACTTTGACGAATTTAATATTGTCAAGTTTTACGGCTGCGCTCCTCATGCACCGCTGCTGACACTGGTATTCGAGACACTAGACTTTAACCTCGAACACTTTGTCAAGATGGTCGTAGTGACCCTGATTCACATCAGAGACATCTTCCAACAGGTATGGCAAAGTGACAAAGATACGTCACATTTAAACCACGAAAAGTAGAACTAACGCTAGCATTTCTTCTTCAGATTGCCGTGACATTGTCTATGCTGAAGAAGGTCGGGGTGAGCTATGACGTATCACCCAAAATATCTTTGTGGTAGATCCATTTGCCAAACCTGTCAGAGTCAAGCTGGCAGACTTCAGTTCGGCTCAGCTGTATTGGGAGAAAGAGAACAGTCCAGAGACGTAAGTCTGTCTTAGTTTCCGTCTGACCGGCTCTCAAAGCCAGATTGTTGCCTATCTGCTCCTTTTATACGAGTCTCACCCCCCCTTGTCTGTATCGTAGCGCCAGCTCCATCAGCTGCAGGTTTTCACTCTGATCTATTTGGCTATTTCTTAGCGATGCAAGCCAGTAAATTTTACTTTTACTGTTACTGTCGGAGCAAAAAAAAATCTCTATTAATTTTTCATTTCATATCATTTACATGTTTGATTTTTTTCTCTGCATCAAATTCTGATGTTTCCAACAATTTTCATATTCCATCAGTTTTTAATGTCTCATATTAGCTTAGACCCTTTCAGCTGCATTTCTTCACAGATGGGTTTTCTAGTTATAATACATGGATTTAATCAACCTTGGTGTGGGGGGGGACGTCACCATGGATGATCTGGACTAAGCGATGGGGAGGCCTTGGTGCTTTTGATGTTTTCATGCGCTAATGGGGGGGCGGGGGGAGGTTTGTCGTGGAGATTTGTGCTCTGTTCAGGGAACCGAGTTGATCTTTAAAATTTTTCTTCCATATGTAGGTGTCCAGAAAGAAGAATGCTGTCTGTGGACAAAGTTGTGAAATTCTTACTTGACAATTGTCAAGAATATCGACTGTGGGTAAGTCATCCACTGTTTATCTCCTACAGACTCTCAATCTTGTGCCCCCCCATATATATTTTACATCAAAATAAGGTTAATAAGTTAACTTTTTAATGGCGTACTACAGTATAAACAGGAAGTTAAGCCACTTTCCATGCCGTAACATCCTGTTTATACTGTAGTACAATGAAAAGACAAACAGTGAATCTCTTCTATGCTTCCATGCCTGTAAGGCAAAGCAAACTCTTCACACATGCAGCAGTGGCTGGTCACTCCTTCAGGGCCTCGCTGAAACATTCCTGCAATTATCTGTTTTTTAACTGTAGGAATCTCTTGAAATAAGTGGTAAACTTTATAGTGTAGAATAGATGTTGGTTTTGCCAATTTAACAGGCAGTTGATAAATGTAAAGTTAAATATCCAGGTTAACAGTCGTTAGGAATGCAATCACATTCCTAATTCTGGCAAACCTTTACACCGGATGTCCAGAGTAAAAGGCTTTAATGTTAGCTTTGGGGGTGACAAATGGAGATAATGTCATATTTACTGGTTTTGTGCTTCTTCTTCACACATATAAAGTCCAATTAATATAAGATGTTTGCTGCAATAACAATTCTGACTGATGATCCTTGCTTCCTGAACTAGATGGATTCCAAAGGAAACGATCCCAAGGTTGACCAGTTGGTCGGGTTTCTGTTGACCTTAACAGATCCGACTAACAATTTGACGCTTTTTGAATCCTTCGCAAGTTCAGAGCTTGATTATGAAGGCCCATGGTTTCATGAGTACCTTTACAAGTTCCCGCACCACGCAAATAACACCTTAAAATATGAGATGATGTACCAGCTGGGAAGCGGCTCCTTCGCAGAAGTACGGAAATGCATGGATGGTGATACTGGAGAGTCTGTGGCGGTGAAACGACCCCTGGATCATTCCAATTGTGACATGGAGGTAGGTGGACGCTTGTTGAGTTTACTGCTGTCATTTTGTTAGTTTAGTCAAACTACTGATTTTATAATTAGAAGTGTATAAACAGATCCCCTTTAGGTTAATGTCAGTCACTGACTCAATGATAGTTTGCATTGCATGTGTGTGTATTGAGAACGCTAACGGTAATAGTACACGCATTAACATGAACAGGGTAATAGTACATGCATTAACACTAACACAATAATAGTACATGCATTAACACTAACACAATAATAGTACATGCATTAATACTAACATGTAATAGTACATGCAGTAACACTAGCACGGTAATAGAACAAGCATTAGCAACGATGTATGTTTGCATTAGCAGCACAATAATAGAGTCACAGATTAATTGTCTGTCAGGAACTAAGCACATCTAATTTTCATGTTTTTCCAAGGTTGATATTTTGGAAGAGTTGATGGCTGTGAAGGCGGACCAGCGGAACATTGTGAAATATTATGGCTGGCTCAACTTCACGATTGGAAAGGCACCGGTGTTAGAGGTGCTGGACAAGAACCTCGGGGTCTTTATGTCTGAAAATAGAAAGCCAATGGCTCCCAGTGACGTCAGAGCCATAATTGAACAGGTAAGTTCCATACGATGGAGAGCAGCAACCTCACACTGACGGTTCTAACCTGAAAGAAACTCAAACACATTCCTCCCTGTGGTCTGCAGATGGCCGAAGCATTGTGGGTACTCGAGGAACAGAGAATAATCCACACGAACATCAAGCCAGATAAGATCATGCTGGTAGACCGAGAGAGACCCTTCCGTGTCAAGCTGATAGACTTTGGCTTGGCAATGCGCGAGTCTGAAGGAGAGCATGGCATGACGATTCAAACTCGTTGTTTCAGGTAAAGTCTATTCAATTATGATTAAAATACTGTGTAAATGGGTAGATTCCAGATTTATCACAAAGAAACAGGTGTGGACCTCCTGTCCATACATGCTTGTTGTTTAACTTTGGATTTGTACCTTTTCAATATTTATGCGTGACGTACACATTGCTTTTTTTTCTACATTTAGGGCTCCAGAAGTGTTTATCGGCATTAAACCTACAGTGGCCGTTGATATGTGGTCCCTGGGCTGTGTGATGGCCTGCATGCTCTTGGGTGAACCGCTGTTTCGTGGGAGCTCAGATAGAGCCGTGGTAAGTTATCTGTAGGTAATCAGCCTTCTTGTTTGTTGTTCAGTCAGGTCAGCTTTCTGAAGAGTCCCGGTCCAGCACCGGACGGGCTTGTCCCTACTTAATTATAGCTGCTGGAAACAAAAGCTTTATCGAGCTGCTAAGATCACACCACATTTCAGTGTCTTGAAATATTGCTTTTTCTGACTTTGTGAAAGTCCTCAACTTCACTTCTAATAAATACCAATCTGAAATGATGTGGGGAAAGGGCAGTTCAGTGGACGGAACTGGAAATGCTGTAAAAATGACGGATCTGTATTTTATCTCCAGGTTGCACAAATGGTTAAGTTACTGGGAACTCCACGTTCCTGGTTTCTTAACAGGGGGATTCATGCACAGGAATATTTCAAGATTGAAGACAACATGCAGGAACATAAGGTACGCCTTCAAATGTCTCAACTCCAATGAACATAACGTGCAAAACATTTTCTGACTGTCATGTAAACACAAACACTTTCCTTCAGAAAGCATTTCCTCCTAAAGTTCTTCATTAGGCCCGAGCGCCTATACTAGGCGTAAGGGGCTATTGCTTTTGCAACGCAGAAGACGACAAGTTGACGAGCGCAGCTCGTCAACTCTCGACAAAGTTGACGAGCGCAGCTCGTCAACCCTCGGCATCCAACACACTCACGCACACACACACCGACACTCAACAGCACACACACACACACACCGACACTCAACAACACAAATGCACACACACAGAGATCCACAAACACGAGTTGACGAGCGCAGCGAGTCAACTCGTGTTTGTAACTGTCTTCCGATGGTTGACGAGCGCAGCGAGTCAACCATCGGGCGACCAACACACCCACGCCCACACCCACGACACTCAACAGCACACACACACACACCCCGACACTAAACAACACAGACACACAGACACACAGACACACACACAAACACGAGTTGACGAGCGAAGCTCGTCAACTCGTGTTTGTGTGCCCCCACAGACGCGTAGCCCTCGTCGAGACCATTCCGAAAATGTATTTTGTGTAGAAATCGCATACTCAGAAAAAAAGTTATATTGTTTTTGCAAAAATTCTTTATTCTTCTTTATTTTTCTTTTTCTTTTTCTTTTTCTTCTTTGTTCTGCTGTTTAAACGGCAATTTGACCCCCTGAACATGCTCGAAAACTCACCAAACTTTGAACCAAGCTCAGAACCGGCGAAAAATTAATTATTTTATGTGTTTCAAAATTGGGCATGAAAAAGTGGCGCGCTAGCGCCACCTACAAAAATCACAATGCATTGTGCCTATGGGGGGTCCGACGCCAACTTTGTCGGACAGCCACGAAATTCGGTACACACATGCGTCAAGTCAGGGCAAAAAAAAAAAAGTATTATGGCCACGCCCCCAGACACACAGGAAGGCGGCCATATTGGATATAATTTTAAAAACTGCTGAGTCAGCGTTTGCACACACACACAATCCAATCCAAACCAGATTTTAAACACTTATTGACCCTTCCTACCTGGACATTTTAAAAGTGAAACTTTGACAATCAGCCTTACAGCGCCCCCTAGAGAACGATAACAAAAATTGAATGGGAATTAAAAAAATACTTTGCCAGAAATGATTGAAACTTACCAGAAAAGTCCCTCATGTGGTCCCGATCAAAAAACACAATCGTAACCATGTTGTTTTTACGCTGTTGCCATGGCGATGGCAACCCCTCCTATGGGGAGGGGTCCGACGCCAACTTTGTCGGACAGCCACGAAATTTGGTACAGACATGCGTCATGTCAGGGCAAAAAAAAAAGTATTGTGGCCACGCCCCCAGACACACAGGAAGGCGGCCATATTGGATTGAAACTCCTGATGGCAGATAATCCAAATAACGATTTGACTAAACTGTAAGCTACTAATGCAGCTCAAATCTAAACACTTGCGAAGCACTCAGGACAAAAGCGGCGTGCGTCGGCGGGTCAGCTTAACGGCCTGTCGGCCGGCGAGGGCCTACAACGCCGCTTGCGGCTTTAATTCTTTATTCTTTATTCTTTATTCTTCTTTGTTCTGCTGTTTAAACGGCAATTTGACCCCCTGAACATGCTCGAAAACTCACCAAACTTTGAACCAAGCTCAGAACCGGCGAAAAATTAATTATTTTATGTGTTTTAAAATTGGGCATGAAAAAGTGGCGCGCTACCGCCACCTACAAAAATCACAATGCATTGTGCCTATGGGGGGTCCGACGCCAACTTTGTCGGACAGCCACGAAATTCGGTACACACATGCGTCAAGTCAGGGCAAAAAAAAAAAAGTATTATGGCCACGCCCCCAGACACACAAGAAGGCGGCCATATTGGATATAATTTTAAAAACTGCTGAGTCAGCGTTTGCACACACACACACTCCAATCCAAACCAAATTTTAAACACTTATTGACCCTTCCTACCTGGACACTTTAAAAGGGAAACTTTGACAATCAGCCTTACAGCGCCCCCTATAGAACGATAACAAAAATTGAATGGGAATTAAAAACACACTTTGCCAGAAATGATTGAAACTTACCAGAAAAGTGCCTCATATGGTCCCGATCAAAAAACACAATCGTAACCATGTTGTTGGTTTTACGGTGTTGCCGTGGCGATGGCAACCCCTCCTATAGGGAGGGGTCCGACGCCAACTTTGTCGAACAGCCACGAAATTCGGTATAGACATGCGTCATGTCAGGGCAAAAAAATTTTTTATTATGGCCACGCCCCCAGACACACAGGAAGGCGGCCATATTGGATTGAAACTCCCGATGGCAGATGGCCATATAATCCAAGTAACGATTTGACTAAACTGTGAGCTACCAATGCAGCTCAAATCTAAACACTTGCGAAGCACTCAGGACAAAAGCGGCGTGCGTCGGCGGGTCAGCTCAACGGCCTGTCGGCCGGCGAGGGCCTACAACGCCGCTTGCGGCTTTAATCTTCTTCTTCTTCTTCAGATGCTTGAGGAGGATCCCAGGCCAGGTCTTTATCCCACAGGTCAGGAGCTGAATTGTCTGGATGATCTGAATAAAGTAAGGGATAAAAGTTCCTTGTTTTTTTAAATGATGAACGATGATGTTCTTATGGATCATAAGAATGAGTGACTGATGGTGGCTTTAACCGTTTCTTCCTGAACTAGGTGAACCTGGAGGAAGACAATGAAAACGAAAGGAGTGACAGGAACCTGTGCACTGATGTGCTGAAGAGGATGTTGGTGATGGACCCTGTGATGAGAATTATACCAGAGATGGTCATTTCTACTTTCATCATGCCGACTCTTCAGCAGAAGGCCCTGCATGAAGAAGACCCTGCATGCATCACAAAGGCTTCCATCGACGAGGACCAAGGCACTAATGGTGAGAAACAGTCACTTCTACTCCTGAATGACAGCTGAGCATTTGGAGGATGGTGGGAGTTCTAATGTGCTTTTCATTTGCAGAGACCCAGGGAACATCCATGGAGGAGAAGAGTTTCAGAATGGGGGAAGTTTTAAAAGCCTGTGTGACCATGGATCAGCCTGTTACCCCTCAGATGGACCCCAGTGACATCATCTCCCAACGAGAGTCCAGCAGTCCATCTCCTGTAAGGTCAACAGCAGGTGTGACCCTGGTGCAGCCCGCTCCACCTGAGAGTAGATTCAGTTCGGTGGACGAGGAGAGACAAGACAGGTGAGAAGATTTTCTCTGGTTATGGCAACCATCATCATCACCTTTGAGTGAGGTTTATCAGGTTCTTTCAGATGATAACAGGAATACTTTTCTATCTGTGTTTAGTTTGCAAACCGTCAAACACAAGATGCCAGAATGTTCAGGCATCACAAAGGCTTCCATCCACGAGGACCAAGTCACTAATGGTGAGAAACAGTCACTTCTACTCCTGAATGACAGCTGAGCATTTGGAGGATGGTGGGAGTTCTAATGACCTTTTTGTTTGCAGAGACCCAGGGAACATCCATGGAGGAGGATAAGAAGAAGAAGAAGAAGAAGAAGAAGAAGTGGAAGAAGATGTTCTCACATTTCTTCCGCAGAATGAAGAGCATATTAATACCCTGTGTGACCATGGAGCAGCCTGTTTCTCCTCAGATGGACCCCAGTGACATCTCCCAACGAGAGCCCTGCAGTCCATCTCCTGTAAGGTTACCACCAGGTGTGACCCTGGTGCAGCCTGCTCCACCTGAGAGTCGTTTCAGTTCGGTGGATGAGGAGACATAAAACAAAGGCTTTGTGACCGGGATCCGGGAACGTGGTTCCTCCAGCTCGCTGAATGAAACCTGAGCATTTGGAGGACAGCTCAGGGGATTGTGGGTCACCGTCTGCCTGACTTGGACTCAGTTTACAGCTCCCGAGTCCAGAGGAGGGCCAGAGAGGGGGACCGGAGGGTGTGTTCCAACTATAGAGGGACCACACTCCTCAGCCTCCCCAGTAAGGTCTATTCAGGGGTACTGGAGAGGAGGATCCGCTGGATAGTCTAACCTCAGATCCATGAGGAGCAATGCGGTTTTTGTCCTGGCCGTGGAACTGTGGACCAGCTCTACACCCTCGGCGGGGTCCTTGAGGGTGCATCGGAGTTTGCCCAACCAGTCCACATGTGTTTTGTGGATTTGGAGAAGGCATTCGACCGTGTCCCTCGGGGAGTCCTGTGGGGGGTGCTCCGGGAGTATGGGGTGTCGGACCCCCTGATACGGGGTGTCCGCTCCCTATATGACCGGTGCCAGAGCTTGGTCCGCGTTGCCGGCAATAAGTCGGACCTATTTCCAGTGCGGGTTGGACTCCGTCAGGGCTGCCCCTCTGTTCGTAACTTTTATGGACAGAATTTCTAGGTGCAGCCAGGGCGTTGAGGGGGTTCGGTTTGGTGACCTCAGGATTGGATCGCTGCTTTTTGCAGACGACGTGATCCTGTTGGCTTCATCAGGCCGTGCCCTCCAGCTCTCACTGGATCGGTTCGCAGCCGCATGTGAAGCGGCCGGGATGAGAATCAGCACCTCCAAATCCGAGGCCATGGTTCTCAGCCGGAAAAGGGTGGAGTGTACCCTCCGGGTCGGGGAGGAGATCCTGCCCCAAGTGGAGGAGTTCAAGTACCTCGGGGTCTTGTTCACGAGTGAGGGAAGGATGGAGCGGGAGATCGACAGACGGATCGGTGCAGCGGATCGGTGCACACAGAATGCACATGATTTGGTATTAAATTAGTTTTGACAACAACGATAGACCACTATGCGCCTATAGAGTCTGACCCCGGTAGCATCATCCAGTAAACTAGCTAGACATTTACGGTAATAAACATTTGATATATTGTATGTTTAACATTAGTAGCTAATTTTACAGAATGCACATGATTTGGTATTAAATTAGTTTTGACAACAACGATAGACCACTATGCGCCTATAGAGTCTGACCCCGGTAGCATCATCCAGTAAACTAGCTAGACATTTACGGTAATAAACATTTGATATATTGTATGTTTAACA
>NW_027180894.1:0-25000 GCF_040956055.1 Brachionichthys hirsutus | reverse complement strand
CGATGAGCCTCTCTAGAAGCTGCTGAACAAATCCAAGTGGAATTTGTCTCAGTTTTTTGTGGAATATTTTCCTTCTCCTCTCCACTCATATTTAGACACATGTAGCATTAAAACAGATGCAGCCGGATTTAAAACGGCAAAGTGGCTTTCTCTGGCCTCAGAAAGGTATAAAGTATCCCTCTCTCATTAGACAATTTGTTTGATTCAAATTATGGGAGCCGAATGAACATAATAAAAAGTGATTTGGATCGCTGGTCTGCGTTGCCCCCGTCCCTCCTAGAATCGGTTCGCATGAATGTCCTGCCCAGGTTTTTATATTTATTTCAAATGCTACTAATTGAAATACCCAAGTCAACATTTGAAGGGTTAGACAAAATCATTTAAAAATTTATATGGCATGGAAAGCACCCTCGAATAAAATATAAAGCTCTCCAAGGATTTAAGGAAGAGGGAGGCCTTAATCTTCCTAATTTTAAATACTATTTCTGGGCTGCATAATTAAAATCATTGATTTCGTATATACAAAATGATGCTGATACGAGATGGTTAAGCATTGAACAGAAGATGTGCACTGACCCACTTGCTGATATTCCATCTCAGGGGTTAGCAGAGTGGAATAAATTTACTCTTGACATTTGGGAGAGGGTCAGAATTACTTTTAAGTTACCAACCAATATCTCTATACTGTCTAGCATTGGTTATATTAAATCCTTTACGCCAGGCAAGATGGACACAGGCTTCCTGACATGGGCTGACCGTAGTCTTATTTATATACATGAGCTAATTGATTATTGTCATTCGATCAGCTGAGAAGAAAATACCAACTTAATAAAAATGATCTCTTTAGGTACCTGCAAATACGGTCTTTCTTAGTGTCTCACAGAGATTGGAGAAAAGTGCTGGATCCATCGGCCATTGAAAAATTCCTTACACAGATTCAAAAGCGAGAAGGAGATCAAAAAGTAATTACAAAGTTATACAAAATATTTGAGTCGATGACTCAAAACAAACCCATTTTGGCGAGGCGGAGGCGGTACAAAATATCTCTGATGAAATGTGTAAAGAGGCGTGTATAGCGGCACACCCAGAGCCGGCCCTAGCCATTTTGGTGCCCTCGGCGAGATTATGATTTTGCCCCCCCCCCCCCCCCCCATACACAGCAAACATTATATATATAAAACATTAATAACAACAGCCATATGACGGACCTTAAAAGTTTAATTATTCTTCAAAACAACTAGCACACGCTATACAATACAAATAATAATAATAAAATAAAATAAAATAAATAAACAGAAATAAAACAGGGTTACTGTTCAGATTAAGAGGAAATTAAAAGTCCTGACAGCTTCCACACAAACAATGCAAAACAGATACATAGCAAATAATTTTGCCATGATAGCTTACATTTAAAATGTTACACGTCTGGACTTCCTTGTGGCAAAGGCATCGATGGTATCATCAAATGATACCTGTCTTGAAAGCTCATGATTTATGCTTATTAAAGCAAGTCCATTGAGACGCTCTTGTGACATCGTGGATCTCAGGTCAGTTTTTATAAGCTTTAGTTTGGAGAAGCTCCTCTCTGCAGCAGCAACTGTCAACCTCCAAGGCTCCATGGCCTTACAAACCGTTGATTTTTTCCTTACAAAATACAAAATAACCTTACACCATATATTTTTTTCAAATGCGTTTATTTATGTACATAGTTGGACATTATTAATTAGGATAGTTTAATTTTGATATTTTAACTAAACTAAAATAACCATTAATAATGCTTGTAATTTAAATTTTTAAATAAGAAACAGATATTTCGGGGGGGGAAATCGTTAGCATTTTTATTTTTGTAAACCAAACTTAAGTATCGATCAATGATGCTTGTAATTTAAATTTCAAACAGGGACAGAAAATACAAACCTTTGCTGGCTTGTGATTGGGAAACATGTTTTTCACGTTTCTTGATATTCGGTGCAGACCGGATGGTACTGTAAAAGTTCGTGTTCGTGCTCGTAATTCCTACTCTGCAGGGAGTCAGTGAAGGCATCAGGGAGGAGGGGCGGGGTGTGTGTGAGCGTGGAGGGGGTGAGAGAGACGGGAGAGGATATCTGTCCTGTTAGCGGCGGGGTTACCGATTAATAAAAGCTTGTTCTGAGACCCATCTCGTCCTTGTTTCAGCGTCTGACGGACGCTACAAATTTGCGTTTTCCCGTACAGATGTTCTTCTACGCCGTACACGTCTTAGAATGCATAAAAACGTACTGGTTGACAGGTATGCTGCAGCAGCAACTGTCTCGGTCTAGCCGAGGTGCGCACTGATAAATCGCCCCCCCCCCCCTCTCCTTGGACGGTCAAGGCATTGTGTTTCAGGTCACACCAAGAATGACAAACAACGAGGGGGGGGTGTTGGTTTTAATTTTTTCTGTATTTGTTTGTTTTTTATTTTCTAGGGCAGAGCATGAGAAAAGGGCGCCCGTTGGGGCAATAAATTATAACTATTATTAGTTTATTTTCATTTTTTTTTTTTATATATATAATTTTTTTTCGAGGCTTGGAGTGGCGCCCCCTCCAGCTGGTGGCGCCCTAGGCAACCGCCTAGTTTGCCTATGCCTAGAGCCGGCTCTGGTCATTGTGCATGTAGACTGACTGAACAGGACGTTCTGGTGTTATCCCAGTCGCCACCAGTAAGTGGCAGTAGTGGCGCACCGACGGACTCCGGGTGACGTCACACGCATGCGCAGTTAGTGCGCAGTGGAAGCGAGGTGACGGCGCGAGGCAGATAGCGCCTCTACTAATATACTTTTGTTGCATTTACAGGTGGGTTCAGTACATAAGCACATGTTGGATAGCACTAGAATGGACTCGTTCATGTTCAAGACATTTTGTATATAATTATCTTGCGTTGTAAGATCGTTGTTCTGTATTAAAAGTGAATGCTAAGTACCGTTAGCGCCCGCTGTTAGCAGCTACCGTAGCCTCTGCAATCGACGGGTGTCTCTACCGAACTATGTTCGGTAGTTTAATTGTTTTAAAACATGATTCCTGTTATACGGTATATGTAATGTGATACCTCAATGATTGTAACAGTGATAGATAACTGTTAGCTGCTAGACTGTTTAACACACGCATGCGCAGTTAGTGCGCAGTGGAAGCGAGGTGACGGCGCGAGGCAGATAGCGCCTCTACTAATATACTTTTGTTGCATTTACAGCATTAAAGATTCACCAGTTACACTAAAGGCTGTGCCTCTGTCTTTACGTGTGTAACATAAACACAAACACTTTCCTTCAGAAAGCATTTCCTCCTAAAGTTCTTCATCTTCTTCTTCTTCTTCAGATGCTTGAGGAGGATCCCAGGCCAGGTCTTTATCCCACAGGTCAGGAGCTGAATTGTCTGGATGATCTGAATAAAGTAAGGGATAAAAGTTCCTTGTTTTTTTAAATGATGAACGATGATGTTCTTATGGATCATAAGAATGAGTGACTGATGGTGGCTTTAACCGTTTCTTCCTGAACTAGGTGAACCTGGAGGAAGACAGTGAAAATGAAAGGAGTGACAGGAACCTGTGCACTGATGTGCTGAAGAGGATGTTGGTGATGGACCCTGTGATGAGGATTATACCAGAGATGGTCATTTCTACTTTCATCATGCCGACTGATAAACCCCACCAAAACTACTGCAGATCATCCAAATCGAAGACGCCAGAGTCTTCAGCAGAAGACCCTGAATGCATGACAAAGGCTTCCATCGACGAGGACCAAGGCACTAATGGTGAGAAACAGTCACTTCTACTCCTGAATGACAGCTGAGCATTTGGAGGATGGTGGGAGTTCTAATGACCTTTTCGTTTGCAGAGACCAAAAGGAAACCGGGAATAAATTTATTCCTGCTAGAAGCAGCTCAAGAGGATTCTCAGTCCGTTCTGGAATCATCAGGCAGCAGCAGTTCTGACTGGGGATGGGAGACCTGCTGTTTAAATTAGTTTTTATATTTTTTTTTTACCTGTTGAAACAACACAAGATTAGAAAAAATAATAATTGATAGTCCCATTCTTTGTGGAATGTTTATTTCCATGGTTTCTCAAGAGTTTGTATAAAATAAAAGACTTCTAGTCAAATCTGTCCCCTACCTTGTTAAAACTTTGTTAATAATTAGTGTGAGTAATCATTAAACATGATCAGTGTATTTACATATATGAATATCATTAATGATATTAATGATATACAAGTGGAGGAGTTCAAGTACCTCGGGGTCTTGTTCACGAGTGAGGGAAGGATGGAGCGGGAGATCGACAGACGGATCGGTGCACACAGAATGCACATGATTTGGTATTAAATTAGTTTTGACAACAACGCTAGACCACTATGCGCCTATAGAGTCTGACCCCGGTAGCATCATCCAGTAAACTAGCTAGACATTTACGGTAATAAACATTTGATATATTGTATGTTTAACATTAGTAGCTAATTTTACAGAATGCACATGATTTGGTATTAAATTAGTTTTGACAACAACGCTAGACCACTATGCGCCTATAGAGTCTGACCCCGGTAGCATCATCCAGTAAACTAGCTAGACATTTACGGTAATAAACATTTGATATATTGTATGTTTAACATTAGTAGCTAATTTTACAGAATGCACATGATTTGGTATTAAATTAGTTTTGACAACAACGATAGACCACTATGCGCCTATAGAGTCTGACCCCGCTAGCATCATCCAGTAAACTAGCTAGACATTTACGGTAATAAACATTTGATATATTGTATGTTTAACATTAGTAGCTAATTTTACAGAATGCACATGATTTGGTCTTAAATTAGTTTTGACAACAACGCTAGACCACTATGCACCTATAGAGTCTGACCCCAGCAGCATCATCCAGTAAACTAGCTAGACATTTACGGTAATAAACATTTGATATATTGTATGTTTAACATTAGTAGCTAATTTTACAGAATGCACATGATTTGGTATTAAATTAGTTTTGACAACAACGCTAGACCACTATGCGCCTATAGAGTCTGACCCCGGTAGCATCATCCAGTAAACTAGCTAGACATTTACGGTAATAAACATTTGATATATTGTATGTTTAACATTAGTAGCTAATTTTACAGAATGCACATGATTTGGTATTAAATTAGTTTTGACAACAACGATAGACCACTATGCGCCTATAGAGTCTGACCCCGCTAGCATCATCCAGTAAACTAGCTAGACATTTGTCAGAGTTATTGTTTTATTTTCATTGTCTCATTGTAGAGTTTTTAAGATGGAGGAAGCCACGGGGGTTTCTCTAGGAAAAATTCCTTTTGTCTCTAGTTTCATCGAAGGGGGTAGGGATCTACGTAAATACCTGGGAAACACCTACGTTCACCGTGTTAATAAAAGGGCTGAGGGGTCTCTTGGTTGCAGCCGCTGGGCGAGCAAGGTCCTCCTTACCGGCAAAGTATCGAAGCTTGTCTGCCCGATTCATTTTGTGTGCGTTTAATTATTTCTTACACAGTGTGTCAGGGAAAAACCCCGACATAAGTTGGTCCTTCGAAGTGCCGGCGCTCAATATAACCGACGTCTTCGAGCCGCGTGAGGAAGCTGAACGTGCACGCGCTCCGACGGAGCGAATCTAACGTCCAGTGGAGCAACTTCTTCACTGGCCAGCCTTCCTCTTCCGGTTCGCCGATGGGTGGTTTGACGAGGCCGAACAGCGATCCTGCGCACATTTTAAAGAAGGTAAGACAAACTTGTGTTAAAGTACTGCGGTTGCTTTAACCCGCGCTGGTCGCGCGAATTAGGTTACGCGCGTGCGGGTTCACGTGTATGAGATTTCGCCGTGCTGGGCGCGCATGAATGGTTGCGCGCGTGCGGGTTCACGCGTATGGGTTTCCCGAAGGAATCATTATGACAATGTTTACCTTAAAAATAAGTGAAGATCTTTAGAACTAGTCTGGCCAGAGGGAGATAACGGAAATGATTTTGTGAATCAGATGGTAAGATGTGAAACTCTTCATCACTAACATGCTGAACATCCTTCCTGTCTCTACTCTTCATCACTCTAACATGCTGAACATCCTTCCTGGCTCTACTCTTCATCACTCTAACATGCTGAACATCCTTCCTGTCTCTGCTCTTCATCACTAACATGCTGAACATCCTTCCTGTCTCTACTCTTCATCACTCTAACATGCTGAACATCCTTCCTGTCTCTACTCTTCATCACTCTAACATGCTGAACATCCTTCCTGTCTCTACTCTTCATCACTAACATGCTGAACATCCTTCCTGTCTCGACTCTTCATCACTCTAACATGCTGAACATCCTTCCTGTCTCTACTCTTCATCACTAACATGCTGAACATCCTTCCTGTCTCTACTCTTCATCACTCTAACATGCTGAACATCCTTCCTGTCTCTACTCTTCATCACTCTAACATGCTGAACATCCTTCCTGTCTCTACTCTTCATCACTCTAACATGCTGAACATCCTTCCTGTCTCTACTCTTCATCACTCTAACATGCTGAACATCCTTCCTGTCTCTACTCTTCATCACTCTAACATGCTGAACATCCTTCTTGTCTCTACTCTTCATCACTAACATGCTGAACATCCTTCCTGTCTCTACTCTTCATCACTCTAACATGCTGGACATCCTTCCTGTCTCTACTCTTCATCACTAACATGCTGAACATCCTTCCTGTCTCTACTCTTCATCACTCTAACATGCTGAACATCCTTCCTGTCTCTACTCTTCATCACTCTAACATGCTGAACATCCTTCCTGTCTCTATTCTTCATCACTCTAACATGCTGAACATCCTTCCTGTCTCTACTCTTCATCACTCTAACATGCTGGACATCCTTCCTGTCTCTACTCTTCATCACTCTAACATGCTGAACATCCTTCCTGTCTCTACTCTTCATCACTCTAACATGCTGAACATCCTTCCTGTCTCTACTCTTCATCACTAACATGCTGAACATCCTTCCTGTCTCTACTCTTCATCACTCTAACATGCTGAACATCCTTCCTGTCTCTACTCTTCATCACTCTAACATGCTGAACATCCTTCCTGTCTCTACTCTTCATCACTCTAACATGCTGAACATCCTTCCTGTCTCTACTCTTCATCACTCTAACATGCTGAACATCCTTCCTGTCTCTACTCTTCATCACTCTAACATGCTGAACATCCTTCCTGTCTCTGTCTCTCTGTCTGGTCAGCCTGTACTGATCATTCTCTCCCTCTTTACGATCTTGTTGATTATTGCCCAAGATAAAAAAAAAATATCTTCAAGAAACGTTTGCTTCAAGGAATTTAAATGAAATTAAGTTTTCGGAGTTTGTATTCTAAATTTTTATGCCAATAGTTTCACTTTTACAGCAAATGAATATCAGCTTCAAATATTGGTGATTGGCCTCCTTGACTGCTGTCGGTATGGACACCAGTTCTTTCACGGGCGTGATCATTGTTAGACATGGTGATTCTTTATCACAAGAAAGGATGTCAGATCTCAACCTTTAATGGTGAGACTTCCAAAACGCTCACTGGACATTGTGTTTAAATGCGGATTGTGGATTGGGTTGGAGCGCTAGCATTGCTTTAGGAGCATAATGGTCTGTTCAAGCTTGTCCTGCAGGATTGGACGCGTTGCTCCTGTATGACCAGACGATACCCTACGGTTGGCCAGTCTCTGTAGGGTATCACTGTTCTCATGGAGCATGTCTGGTGATGTCCCTGTGCCCTCTGGTCGCTGTCAGATTGAGCCAGAAAGTTGAAAAGATTGTGTTCTTGTTGAAAACCCATTTAACAGGGTGGTTTTCTGTATCGTTATGACACAATCCTGAGTATCTCCAATGTACGGTGGCCATTTTAGGACATTTCACATTCTGCTTGTCTGTGATGGTCATCATACAGTTGGGGTTAGAATAATGTATCATTTCCAAAGTCAAATTAACAGGTACACATGTGCCTTGTCTGTTCAGGTCTTGTCCTTGAATAGTTAATGATCAAAAAAATGGACTTGAGATTATAGTAGCTCTGCTTGCATATAACCTGGCAGTGCTGAATCAATTCTGAAGCCGACAGGAAAATAACCATACAGCCGTATTACCCTCTGTGAGCTACTCTTAAGTGTCCCTATAACACTCATTTGCTTCTCCATACTACAAATTCCTGTCAGCCCTCCTTGAAATTATTGACACAAAGGCCCGGTTACAGGTTCAGCAAACAAAGAGCTTCACCGTTGTGAAAGATTTTACTGTCCAATCCGAGCCAGGGGGGAGATAAAGGTCGTGCTAGTGTTACAGAAGCAGCCATGTTGTGTCCAGCCAGTCTGCAACAAACGGATGCTGGAATTGTTCGGTGGTGAAATAAGAGGCTTCTTCTCCACTGGATATTGTGTGCAGTTTCATAAGCAAATATTTGACATTAAATTGTATCAAAAGCTTTACATTTGCTTAGCAGTCTTAATAAGTTAAGGAAAAACCTGGATGTGTGAGATGTATGACATTGGTTTTCTTTATATCCCATCAGGTCCAGTAAAACCATGAATCTCTGCTCCAAATGTTTTGCGGGTAAGTCTCTGTCTCATCCACCAGCCTGTCCAAATGTGACAGGTTTACAGCATCCCGGTCCTCTGTCAGGTTCAGATGGACTTCTGGACTTCTTTAAATGATCATAATTGATCATTGAAAATAAATCTTATTTCAGTTATGTTTTGTCACATCATTAATGCCAAATATTTCCCGGTTCTCTTAAAGTGATCCCTGACTGTTTCGACAAATCAGTTCAAAAGTACAAGAATTTACCTTTTACTATGTAAATACATAGACAAAAATATGTAATAATTTCTTATAAGATATAAAATCCATTCTGTTTGGGGGTCGCCAATGTTGTTTTCTTTGCTAGGCATTCTGGGTGTGATGTCAAATAGTTGCAGCACCCAGCTCACTGCTATTGATTAGCATGGCAGTGATCTGTTAGCAGCGATCAGCTCCTCCGTTCAGCCTTCAGAGTCTGAACCACAGCGTCAGCAAAGACATGAGGACAGTGAGGAAGAAGCCAGAGATCAAAATGGAGATGAAAATCGACGGGAGAACTCTAGATTTTACATAGTTCTTGTAATTTTATATCTCACTATTTCAACAAGCCAGATATCGCTTTGGGCTTCGTCTTGGAAATTTTGAAAACATTTTATAGTTACATTTCGCTGATCACTTAATAATGAAAACAATTGTTATCCTTAAAACCTTAACTTGGCAAATAACATTAAAAGCATGGGAGAATATTGGCAGCTAGTTGGTGGATTTGGTTGACAAGTTTCTGTCTTGTTCACAGCCAGGCGATCAGTTGGTATTGATGGTGTTGAATTGCTTCGATGTGTTCACCCCGTGGAACAGCAGTGCTTGAGGTGTGGTTGACACGCATTCACTGCCTTGAATGGTTGACCAGTAAAATCTGCATGTATTTGTTAATGGAAAGGCCTGCATTTTTGTATGCTTATGACATAGTACAGTACATCTCTGATGTCACTGATCACACATAAATAGGAAACAGTTCCACCTGTTTCATTTGAAGCTTCTGTTTGGCATCTAGAGCTACTCTCACAGAGACTGCTAGGTGTGCCAACTGATTCCAGTCATGAATGCTAACAATGCGAAAAGGTAATGCTAGGAACGTTGCAGAAAACTCAAATTTCATAATTATATTTTCACCATTGAGCAGAAAATAGTGAGTTCGACCAGGCATGGACAAACTATGGCCCAGGGGCCATATGTGGCCCATTAAGTTTTTTAATCCGGCCTGGCGAATTTGAAGAAATTATATTGATAAACCTTTTTTCATTTTCTCACCGCTTATTCCGCTATCGGGTCACGGGCCAAGCTGGAGCCAATCCCAGCAGTCAATGGGCGAGAGGCGGGGGACACCCTGGACAAGCCGCCAGTTCATCGCAGGGCAACACAGAGACAGACAACCAGCCACACACACACTCACACCTACGGACAATTTAGGGTCACCAATCAGCCTAGGCTGCATGTCTTTGATAAACCTTGTTAATGTTTTATTTTCCCTGCATTTCTCACGTTTTCCTACTAGGTGGTGCACTGTATATACATTGACCTTTATTGAGGTGTGGCATATTACACCGCACTTGTGCTTTACTCTTTGACCCCGCTGCCCTTCTGTAAAGATGAGCGGACCTAAGAAAAGGAAAGTGGACAGAGAATGTTGTGTTTAATAAGTGGACACCTGATCGAGATAAATCCCTATCATGTTATTAATCACCAAACACACCGGTAATGAAATCAGGCTTGACACCAGTTACTTTTCTCTAGCGGCCACACGGACCGTCTTGGCCCTCTGCCATCGTATTCTCCCCCCGACTTCCTGTTTCGAGGCCTTTATTTACAAAGTTTAAGCTTCGCCCCTTGACTAGTGACATCATAATAACATCGCTGTCCACCAGATGGGGCTGTTCCTTCCAATAACAGTTAAGAGCGGATGGAAATATTAAATTATTCTATCAACACCTAAATATTTTTTTCACAGATCAACTGCTGTCCACCTGATATGCCCATAGGCTATTAAAGAATACAATGGCTACAATAGGCCCAAAGCATGCTAACAATGCTAGCGAGCAGTCAACGAAAAAAGAGCGGGAGGCTACTGCTCAGAGGTTGGCAGTTGACATCAACAAAGCCAGCCACAGATCCAGGTTAACATACCAACACCTCAGATCCATCCTGAGTATCTCCACAACCAAACTCACTCCAGACTTTGATGCGCTGGCTAAAAAGCGAGACCAACAAAACTATTCCCACTAAAACTGAAAAAATGCATTTCAAAAATAATTGGTTCAATAAGCCGTACATCTTGCTTATAATTTCTGTTAAGTGGTGCGCAGGTGCACATACCTTCTCAAAAATAAAAAATGCACACCAGATCAAATATAACGTGCTCTGTTCCGCTCTGCATTATTTTTGGGGGTTCATGCACTGGTGGCAGACTATGCAGTGTTGATGCTCCAATCACAATTTTGTTGCTGTTCTGAGACGATGACAATAAATCTTGAATCTTGAATCACCGCTTACGAAACGAACCAGGGTTCAATTGAAAACAAGCTGATCAATCAGAGATTGCAGACCCTCGCCTCCAAGTGCCCTATCTCGCAATGTTAAAGAATCCTTTGTCTGTTTGTCTGTCCGAGCGCATAACTCAAAAACTAGTAACTCAATCGACTTGAATTTTTTACACAAGCAAGGTTCTGTCCGTGGCTCGGTCCTCCCCGAGAATGGCGTTGATCCGGATCTGGATCCAGATTCTAGAATTATTTTGACATCTGGAATTGTGCCTGTGCTGTAAACTGCCACTTTAAGAGGGAGGGACACGAATGGCATGATGGGAAAAAGAGTCCAGAAGGTGTCTTGTAGTACGTTCCGGAGCAGCAAGCTAGAGCAGGTTTGGCCCCTCTGATCCGGAAGCCCTGTTTACTGTCTCACACGATCCAATAGTCTTTTGGAGGCGGGGTCTGCAGTCTCTGTCTTTCTAGTTATAATATGGTTTATGCTTGGCTGTGCATTTTTTCCCAGGGTTGTCAGGTCTGGATCAGTCTCAACTGAAGGCCCATTGGTAAAGATGCACAGTACTGTCATTTTAAACGCAGAGTATTCTAAAAGAATCTGGCACACAAGCAGCTGTGGACTGACACCAGTAATGATGTCAATGACGTACTGGAAGGTACTTGAATGTAATTACCACTTTTAGTCTCGCTATGTCACATAAATGACCAGCTCTGATTGGGGAGCACGGTGGCGGAGTGGTTCGTGCTGTCACCTCACAACAAGAAGGTACCAGGTTTGAATCATGTCCGTGCTGAGTTTGTATGTTCATGGGTTTCCTCCGAGTTCTCCCGTTTCCTCCCACCACCAAAAACATGCGTTTTATGTAAATTGCCCATAGTGTATCAGTGTGTGTGTGGGTGGTTGTCTGTCTGAGCGTGGCCCCACGTTGCGCTGGCGACACATTCAGGGTGTACCCAGCCTACTCCCGTGACCCGCAAAGCAGAAGAAAACGAGTGAATGCCAGAAACATGCAATACTGTAAAACTATAAAGTCCTAAGTTTGAAATGACAGTAGCATTGATTTGGAGGCATACTGCCCAGCCATGGTAGAGACCTAGAGATTAGAGGCATGCATTCCAACAATTAATACTGTTTAATATAAACATGAAATGTTTCCAACTATTCTAGCAGGATGGGTTGAGGGAGCACTGCAGCCCTGTCGGTGAGTATGGCAGAAAGGCCTGGCCTCAGTTCAGCCTCACAGACGGCGCGAATGCTCGGAATAGACTCGATGCACACGAGTATAGAGGCTGAGCGCAAGTGGGTTAGTCTGCATGTGGAGGAAAAGCTCAAATCTGGGTTGCCCTCCCTTGCGTCCCCTGGAGGGTATAAAACAGTGGATCAATACCAACCAGTGTCCTACAGAGAGGTTCCAAGTGCAGCACAATAGTCTGAGGCGATCGGGTCTTTTACCAAATCATTTTTCAGCTGGCAAAGTTGAGGGAATATTTAAAAATTAATCACTTGGGTGCATTTATTATTTGAAAATCTTGACGGAGGTGAAATCAAGTCATGACAATTTAAAGGTACCCAAGCAGACAAAAAAAGAGTCCAAATGCAAAGATGTGTATATATGTATTTCTTTTTGGCACAACTATGAGGGTAAGTTGCAACCAGGACGTTTAGGCCATATGGAGTGACTTGAATGATTGATCTGAACGGTTTCATTTGATGAATCGGATCATTACTTAAGCTCTTATTCAAAATTTGCCTAATGCATGTGTGCAAGTTAAGTTGGTTCCATACTAAGTGTTCCATGTGTTTGTATTGAGTACCTATATCATGTGATTGGGTTCATGGACACCTCTGCTCTACACAGAACGTTTGTTTTGAGTTTCTGTGTTTGTTCTCTTCGTGTATCTCTCCATTTCCTGTCCTGAACACGCATTTCTTCCTACTTCATTATTTTCTGTCATTGACCACAGACATCCAGAAGAAGCAGCCAGGGGAGGACTGCACCTCCACGCCAATCCAGATCACTGGGAGTAGCCAATCGCCAGTTTTCAGTAGCGAGACGAGCAGTAGCCTAGCGCCACCCTCGAGCTCCGAGCAGCCGTTAACCGAAGAGCCTTCGCCCATCTTTCCCAACACAAGGGAAGGTAAGGTTGTCCAACCGGCGACCTCCACGTCAAGAAAAAAGAAACATGTTGAAGATTGGAAGGATGTTCTTTGTCTTTAAATGTAGTGGTGAAGTACAGAGGGGGATAGAGAGCCAGGTGCCAAAGTACCGACAGCACAGTCTCTAAAACGTTCAACAATGCCATCAAGGAACCATGGGTGCATTGCAGAATTCAGGAAGTAATTTCATACTGCAATACTCCGATGGTTGGTGAGCAGCCACAACAAATAGAATCACCATACACAAGGTACACATGGTTCAACTGGCACTCAATGCCCGAGTGAAATCAGCTGCTGGTTCAGACTGGAAAGCCCGGTTTGTTGCTAGAGCAGGGGTGGGCAAACTTTTTGACGTGCGGGCCACATTGGGTTTGAAATTTTGACAGAGGGGCCGGGCCAGGAGCATTTGGATGAGTGTTTAGATATACTAAAGCGCTGCGTGTCGTGTGCAAACCTCATAGCACAGTAAACACACACAGATAAATGTACAACCCGATTTACTAACAGTGTGTACGAAGAACTGCGTCTTTCAAATGTGCAAAATAGCCCTAATCCAGGTAGTACGTTTGTCTCAATGAATATGCAAGATGCAGCATTTACACATATTTTGGCACAACGGTGTGAGGAGAAATGTAAATAGATTAAAATAGCAATGACATTGTGATCTGTCAAACCTGGTGATTGCATCTGTTTTTAATAAATTTTACTTGAACACGTAAATAAAGCAACATTTATTGAAAAAAGATGATCACTTTCAACATTCAAAACATATCAAAACACGAAATACTAAATCTCAATCATTTCTGCTGCACTCATTGTTGTTCCACTGCTGTGCATAAATGCGCACTTCATTAGAAGAACGGGATTTATTGATCATGACGCTGGACATCTGCTCACACACGTAGGTCGAGCCAAACAACAGCATATTCTGTGCCGTCCTCCGGAGGTTTGGAAACGTTGCTTCGTTAAGTGAGACATAAAAGTCATTCAGGTTAAAAGACTTGAACTTATCCTGCAGATCCTGCGGTGCGGTTTCAGGGTCTTGTGACGGGACGGGACACCAGCTGAAGTGATGCGTCAATTTTCTTTAAATCAGAGAAGCGACGGCAGGACTCTGTGCAGGAGCCACCCGCAACGGCTTCTTGGCATATCAGACATGCAGCCGTAGATCGGATTTCGGTGAAAAGAAATCTTGTTGTGCGCTCTTTATTAAACACTCGGCCCTCACCGTCTACTTTGCTTTTCTTCGGTCCGCTCATTTCTACAGACGGGGTCAGAGAGTAATGGGGAAAAAGAAACTAATGCAGAGTAATTCGCTACACTCCACCGCGGTTGTCAGTGCGCCATCTGCTGGTGAAACACGGGTATTGCAGGGACAAAATGAAAGTTATGATTTTGAATTTTTTGGTAATTGGACAAGTTCGGCGTGCCGTATTGAAAAGCATAACGGGCCGTATACGGCCCGCGGGCCGTGGTTTGCCCATGTCTGTGCTAGAGTGTGGGCTCGTAGTCTGTTTGACTTCTACAACTGTTGCTTTATACAAGCAGCTGCCAGGCTTCTCTACATGGGCAGGGGAAGTCAGTCATCGAACAAGCATCTAGAGAGTTATCTCATGATGCTTTCAGTCTAATGGCGTCCTCACTGGTGGATTGCAATGATTGTTTGGCTCCTGAGTCATTGTTTCTACAGCGAAAAAGGACAAGCCTCAAGTTCCATTCAGTAAAAGTCCAAGACTCCTGATGTATGTGAAGTCACCCATTTTGGCTGAGCGGTTTAACTTGGAAGTTGTCTTCCATGTTCATTGAGACTCATCTTTACAAATCCTGTCTTGCATCTCTTTATTCTCCACCTGCAGGCGTGTCGTCCACAGAAACGGCCCAAGGCACACTCTGCACCCCCACAAAACGCCCCCGAGAATCGGGTACGCTCGTTCTCCTGTTCCGGCCCGTAGCTCTATATCCTGCCCCACTTGAAGCGCTAACTTTCAACCCTGCTGATTATTTTCAGCATCGGGCTCTGAGAGCGAGGAAACGCCAGAGAAACGGCCACGAACGGACGACAAGGAGGGCGGCGGCGAGGAGGCCCGCGGGCTGCCGAAGCAGAAGAACCGCCGGCGCTGCTACCGCTGCCAAACCAAGTTAGAGCTGGTGCAGCAGGAACTGGGCTCCTGCCGCTGTGGTGAGGCTTTGTCATCGTCAAATACGGCACTGACCTCCATCTTCACGAGACCGCTGCAGTTCTTTTCTTCAGCATAATTCACTTTTGGCTTCGTTCATTGCTTAATCTTCAACTTGAATATGAAACGTATCGCAAAAGGTTCTGTGAGACCGGTAAGAAAATGTTTTCCATGCTGTGTTTGGCCAGGTGATGGCCAAACGGTTTCTCTGTAGGAAGTGGGAATCCATCAAACCATTTTCTGTTTCCACCCAGGCTACGTGTTCTGCATGCTTCACCGTCTGCCCGAGCAGCACGACTGTCTGTTCGACCATCTGGGCCGTGGTCGCGAGGAGGCCATCCTCAAGATGGTGAAGCTGGACCGCAAGGTGGGCCGCTCGTGCCAGCGCATCGGAGAGGAGTGCTCCTGATTGGCCAGCCATCCTGATAGAGATGAGGCACTTACAAAGAGGAAGAGGTTGTGGAAGGAGAGCTCGAGGAATGACAAATGGGGTGATGGGGGGGGGGGGGGGGGTGGTGGAAGTAGAGGAAGAGGAGAGGAAGCCTGATCGTAACATCCTTCATCTGACCTGACAATTCTGGACCTGAGCTCGACGTCGCCCTGATAATGTCCTGTTCGGACTCGCTTCTGCTCGAGGCTGATCGGGGGCCCAGAGAGGGGCCGCTAGTTGTTGTGCGGGGGCCGCGTTCAGTATCAGCATGTTCACACACACAGCCTTAACCCAACCTCCAGTCGTCAGAGGGACACCACGAAGATGAACCCAGCTAATCGTACGTCACGCACAGCTCTGCTGTTCCTCGCCACGGGTCCCTCCCCTGCGCTCGTCTTCTCTTCAGTACAGGAAGTCCTGGAAGAGAAACTGTTGTAGTATTTGGTAGGATTGTCCTCCAACAAGGGTTTTTTTTTGTTTTGGACGTTTTCCCAGTTCTTGGTCACGGGTGAGGTTTCTGTCTATCCCACGACCACTCCTCAGGTCATCATCGCGGGGTTGGAGTATCAAACCTAGAACCCCGCCTCCTCCTGTTTTTCCTTCACCAACATTTAGGTCCCTGTGCAGCATCGCCAACGGCGTTTTACCCATGCACGGTGCTTGCAGCAGTGTTCGTACACGTGTGGTCAGGTGAGGCACTCCAAGGATGCTGATGGTTTTTTTGTTTTGTTGGTGGTTAGTTCTGTTTCTACTGCTCTACCATCGTTTCATAGTGAACAATCCAGCCAATCCTTGCCTCTGCTCACATGGGTTGTTGACCAAAAAGAAACTAGGGAAGTAAGTAGTACACTAATGGCAAGAGTCACTTGGATGAATCCTCTGTAGCAGATCCTCTTCTCCTTCTTTCCCTCCCCTTTTTTCAATATACCGAGTAGTACTGTTTTGCATTAAGGGGAATACAACTGAATATTTGCTTCCAAATGAAGAGTTGTTCTCCAAAATGCCATGTATTTATGCTAAAAACTGACCCCGAGTTCATCACTAGTTGTAGACGAACAATAAAGAATGCTAAACTGAATTCAGAAATTACATTCTACCCTGAAAACTGTTCTGTAACTTATTTCTGATTTTGTACTTCCTGGGTGGGATTAGATTGAATTTTCACGTCGGGGATGTCCACATGATTTTGGCTCCACTCATTTCTCCCAGTGAGCTTTCACTAAATTAAAGGGAGGAGGGTTCATCCTGCCCTAAATAGTGATATCACATTGATGCACAGGACAACGAAAAGTTGGTTTAAACCTCTCCAGGGTAACCGGCCTGGTTACCATGGAGACCAGGATTACAGCCACTCGGTGGTTTAGTGAGCTCAACTCGCCGATCAACCGTGATTTCGCTTGTTCCCTTTTTGTTCATTGACCTTTTTAAAATCATAAGGGTGATTGTACCCAAACGTCTCCTGCCTGGCCTCTTGTGTGTTTCTGCTTGGCTGGTTCTAATTCTGATATTTGTTTTGGAGTGCTAATCAGAAATGGAAGAAACAATTCCTTCTGTACCTTTTTAGAGAAAGAAAAAATATTTAATCTTATCAGTTTGAGTTACTTACACCCTAGCATAGAGTTGCATATCTTTAGTTAGATGTATAAAGATAAGCGAGAACAATATTCTGCCCTATTTTCTCTAATTATTTTGTGTTCCATTTTCTGCTGAGGAAAATAAAACTGGATTTGAGGATGTGTGTTAGTCTGTTTCCTTTGCCCCCGTTATCCTGGTGTTCGGTGTGAATGAGCCGTGAACAGAAAACGGTTTAATCCAGCTCATTGTTACCAGCTTCAACGTCGAGCAGATTTTAAGTTTGTATCGATATTTTGGTTGCAGCGGTTTTGGGTTAAAGTTAATTCCATTTTGAGATTACTGATAATACATTAATGTACTGCATTGGAATAATTAAGTATGAGTTCACTGACTGTTTGAGGAGGATACTTATGGGATTGAAGGCTCTTTGGAAGGTGTGGAATGAGCGGTCATGGTTGAGGGATCCGTCTGGACTCTGGAGAGAGGTAAGACTATGGTCTAACAATAACGATGCCGAGTAATACAAACCCCACTGATACGCTCGAAGTCGGGTGCTAATAATGAGCTAATTAGTCAATTAAACGCAAAGTTTGAATAGGCATCATCACCACGGAGGTTTGGATTGCCGTTAACAGTGGCGTTATTCGTGGGTGAAAAGTGAGTAAATGTCTTTGATGGTGTGAATGGGTAGGAATTACCACCCCAGTGAATGCTCGCTTAGATGTTAAAGCTTTGATCTTTGATCTTTGAACTTGTTATGTAATGAATCCATCTTCAATGGTCACCAGACATCAAAGCATAAGAGAGAAATCTATAAATTGCACGCCAGAGCCTGGATGCAGGAGTGGCACGATGAATCAATACGTGCACAGCGATGGTTTGTATCTCTACAAAGATAAAGAAACTCGCCAGATTCTAACTGTCATACAGAGAGATGATGAGAACAGCTATGACAATGAGGTAGGCCTTGTTCATTTTGATGCTCACATTCTTTAAGGTCCCATAAAAACTCACTTTTCCCATGTTTCTGCACTATTCTGGTGATTTTGGGTCATTATCAACCCCAAAACAGCTGATGGTTATCTGGATGATTGACAGGATGTTTATCCAGTCAATCATTTGAAGTTTGTGTAGTCAGTAATCAACTACTAAAATATGTCTGGAAGAAATTATTGTGACGTTTAGTTTTTTTTTAGCTTATTGTTTGTTTTGAGCAGAAGAAAATTGTATTAATACCTTTTTGTGTATGAAAAACCATAATTCGGCAAAAAATGAATAAATATGTCCAAAAGAAAACACCAAATGCCATGTACACAAGAAATAACTAATAATTATAATTAACTTGTGGAAAAAGGGTAGAATAATGGACCGTTAATATTCAGTGTTATTCAGTACAGATTATTAATACATTTCCAAAGTGATTGATTCCCTTCTATTGACCTGCAGGTTATTATCCTGGAAGAGCTTATGTGGCGAAACTTTGACGAATTTAATATTGTCAAGTTTTACGGCTGCGCTCCTCATGCACCGCTGCTGACACTGGTATTCGAGACACTAGACTTTAACCTCGAAGACTTTGTCAAGATGGTCGTAGTGACCCTGATTCACATCAGAGACATCTTCCAACAGGTATGGCAAAGTGACAAAGATACGTCACATTTAAACCACGAAAAGTAGAACTAACGCTAGCATTTCTTCTTCAGATTGCCGTGACATTGTCTATGCTGAAGAAGGTCGGGGTGAGGTATGACGTATCACCCAAAAATATCTTTGTGGTAGATCCATTTGCCAAACCTGTCAGAGTCAAGCTGGCAGACTTCAGTTCGGCTCAGCTGTATTGGGAGAAAGAGAACAGTCCAGAGACGTAAGTCTGTCTTAGTTTCCGTCTGACCGGCTCTCAAAGCCAGATTGTTGCCTATCTGCTCCTTTTATACGAGTCTCACCCCCCCCCCCCCACCCCCTTGTCTGTATCGTAGCGCCAGCTCCATCAGCTGCAGGTTTTCACTCTGATCTATTTGGCTATTTCTTAGCGATGCAAGCCAGTAAATTTTACTTTTACTGTTACTGTCGGAGCAAAAAAAAATCTCTATTAATTTTTCATTTCATATCATTTACATGTTTGATTTTTTTCTCTGCATCAAATTCTGATGTTTCCAACAATTTTCATATTCCATCAGTTTTTAATGTCTCATATTAGCTTAGACCCTTTCAGCTGCATTTCTTCACAGATGGGTTTTCTAGTTATAATACATGGATTTAATCAACCTTGGTGTGGGGGGGGACGTCACCATGGATGATCTGGACTAAGCGATGGGGAGGCCTTGGTGCTTTTGATGTTTTCATGCGCTAATGGGGGGGCGGGGGGAGGTTTGTCGTGGAGATTTGTGCTCTGTTCAGGGAACCGAGTTGATCTTTAAAATTTTTCTTCCATATGTAGGTGTCCAGAAAGAAGAATGCTGTCTGTGGACAAAGTTGTGAAATTCTTACTTGACAATTGTCAAGAATATCGACTGTGGGTAAGTCATCCACTGTTTATCTCCTACAGACTCTCAATCTTGTGCCCCCCCATATATATTTTACATCAAAATAAGGTTAATAAGTTAACTTTTTAATGGCGTACTACAGTATAAACAGGAAGTTAAGCCACTTTCCATGCCGTAACATCCTGTTTATACTGTAGTACAATGAAAAGACAAACAGTGAATCTCTTCTATGCTTCCATGCCTGTAAGGCAAAGCAAACTCTTCACACATGCAGCAGTGGCTGGTCACTCCTTCAGGGCCTCGCTGAAACATTCCTGCAATTATCTGTTTTTTAACTGTAGGAATCTCTTGAAATAAGTGGTAAACTTTATAGTGTAGAATAGATGTTGGTTTTGCCAATTTAACAGGCAGTTGATAAATGTAAAGTTAAATATCCAGGTTAACAGTCGTTAGGAATGCAATCACATTCCTAATTCTGGCAAACCTTTACACCGGATGTCCAGAGTAAAAGGCTTTAATGTTAGCTTTGGGGGTGACAAATGGAGATAATGTCATATTTACTGGTTTTGTGCTTCTTCTTCACACATATAAAGTCCAATTATTATAAGATGTTTGCTGCAATAACAATTCTGACTGATGATCCTTGCTTCCTGAACTAGATGGATTCCAAAGGAAACGATCCCAAGGTTGACCAGTTGGTCGGGTTTCTGTTGACCTTAACAGATCCGACTAACAATTTGACGCTTTTTGAATCCTTCGCAAGTTCAGAGCTTGATTATGAAGGCCCATGGTTTCATGAGTACCTTTACAAGTTCCCGCACCACGCAAATAACACCTTAAAATATGAGATGATGTACCAGCTGGGAAGCGGCTCCTTCGCAGAAGTACGGAAATGCATGGATGGTGATACTGGAGAGTCTGTGGCGGTGAAACGACCCCTGGATCATTCCAATTGTGACATGGAGGTAGGTGGACGCTTGTTGAGTTTACTGCTGTCATTTTGTTAGTTTAGTCAAACTACTGATTTTATAATTAGAAGTGTATAAACAGATCCCCTTTAGGTTAATGTCAGTCACTGACTCAATGATAGTTTGCATTGCATGTGTGTGTATTGAGAACGCTAATGGTAATAGTACACGCATTAACATGAACAGGGTAATAGTACATGCATTAACACTAACACAATAATAGTACATGCATTAACACTAACACAATAATAGTACATGCATTAATACTAACATGTAATAGTACATGCAGTAACACTAGCACGGTAATAGAACAAGCATTAGCAACGATGTATGTTTGCATTAGCAGCACAATAATAGAGTCACAGATTAATTGTCTGTCAGGAACTAAGCACATCTAATTTTCATGTTTTTCCAAGGTTGATATTTTGGAAGAGTTGATGGCTGTGAAGGCGGACCAGCGGAACATTGTGAAATATTATGGCTGGCTCAACTTCACGATTGGAAAGG
The DNA here is from genome assembly GCF_040956055.1 of Brachionichthys hirsutus. NCBI lineage: Eukaryota > Metazoa > Chordata > Actinopteri > Lophiiformes > Brachionichthyidae > Brachionichthys > Brachionichthys hirsutus. The sequence continues at coordinate 3,618 of NW_027180894.1, read as the reverse complement.
CACCGGTGTTAGAGGTGCTGGACAAGAACCTCGGGGTCTTTATGTCTGAAAATAGAAAGCCAATGGCTCCCAGTGACGTCAGAGCCATAATTGAACAGGTAAGTTCCATACGATGGAGAGCAGCAACCTCACACTGACGGTTCTAACCTGAAAGAAACTCAAACACATTCCTCCCTGTGGTCTGCAGATGGCCGAAGCATTGTGGGTACTCGAGGAACAGAGAATAATCCACACGAACATCAAGCCAGATAAGATCATGCTGGTAGACCGAGAGAGACCCTTCCGTGTCAAGCTGATAGACTTTGGCTTGGCAATGCGCGAGTCTGAAGGAGAGCATGGCATGACGATTCAAACTCGTTGTTTCAGGTAAAGTCTATTCTATTATGATTAAAATACTGTGTAAATGGGTAGATTCCAGATTTATCACAAAGAAACAGGTGTGGACCTCCTGTCCATACATGCTTGTTGTTTAACTTTGGATTTGTACCTTTTCAATATTTATGCGTGACGTACACATTGCTTTTTTTTCTACATTTAGGGCTCCAGAAGTGTTTATCGGCATTAAACCTACAGTGGCCGTTGATATGTGGTCCCTGGGCTGTGTGATGGCCTGCATGCTCTTGGGTGAACCGCTGTTTCGTGGGAGCTCAGATAGAGCCGTGGTAAGTTATCTGTAGGTAATCAGCCTTCTTGTTTGTTGTTCAGTCAGGTCAGCTTTCTGAAGAGTCCCGGTCCAGCACCGGACGGGCTTGTCCCTACTTAATTATAGCTGCTGGAAACAAAAGCTTTATCGAGCTGCTAAGATCACACCACATTTCAGTGTCTTGAAATATTGCTTTTTCTGACTTTGTGAAAGTCCTCAACTTCACTTCTAATAAATACCAATCTGAAATGATGTGGGGAAAGGGCAGTTCAGTGGACGGAACTGGAAATGCTGTAAAAATGACGGATCTGTATTTTATCTCCAGGTTGCACAAATGGTTAAGTTACTGGGAACTCCACGTTCCTGGTTTCTTAACAGGGGGATTCATGCACAGGAATATTTCAAGATTGAAGACAACATGCAGGAACATAAGGTACGCCTTCAAATGTCTCAACTCCAATGAACATAACGTGCAAAACATTTTCTGACTGTCATGTAAACACAAACACTTTCCTTCAGAAAGCATTTCCTCCTAAAGTTCTTCATCTTCTTCTTCTTCTTCAGATGCTTGAGGAGGATCCCAGGCCAGGTCTTTATCCCACAGGTCAGGAGCTGAATTGTCTGGATGATCTGAATAAAGTAAGGGATAAAAGTTCCTTGTTTTTTTAAATGATGAACGATGATGTTCTTATGGATCATAAGAATGAGTGACTGATGGTGGCTTTAACCGTTTCTTCCTGAACTAGGTGAACCTGGAGGAAGACAATGAAAACGAAAGGAGTGACAGGAACCTGTGCACTGATGTGCTGAAGAGGATGTTGGTGATGGACCCTGTGATGAGAATTATACCAGAGATGGTCATTTCTACTTTCATCATGCCGACTCTTCAGCAGAAGGCCCTGCATGAAGAAGACCCTGCATGCATCACAAAGGCTTCCATCGACGAGGACCAAGGCACTAATGGTGAGAAACAGTCACTTCTACTCCTGAATGACAGCTGAGCATTTGGAGGATGGTGGGAGTTCTAATGTGCTTTTCATTTGCAGAGACCCAGGGAACATCCATGGAGGAGAAGAGTTTCAGAATGGGGGAAGTTTTAAAAGCCTGTGTGACCATGGATCAGCCTGTTACCCCTCAGATGGACCCCAGTGACATCATCTCCCAACGAGAGTCCAGCAGTCCATCTCCTGTAAGGTCAACAGCAGGTGTGACCCTGGTGCAGCCCGCTCCACCTGAGAGTAGATTCAGTTCGGTGGACGAGGAGAGACAAGACAGGTGAGAAGATTTTCTCTGGTTATGGCAACCATCATCATCACCTTTGAGTGAGGTTTATCAGGTTCTTTCAGATGATAACAGGAATACTTTTCTATCTGTGTTTAGTTTGCAAACCGTCAAACACAAGATGCCAGAATGTTCAGGCATCACAAAGGCTTCCATCCACGAGGACCAAGTCACTAATGGTGAGAAACAGTCACTTCTACTCCTGAATGACAGCTGAGCATTTGGAGGATGGTGGGAGTTCTAATGACCTTTTTGTTTGCAGAGACCCAGGGAACATCCATGGAGGAGGATAAGAAGAAGAAGAAGAAGAAGAAGAAGAAGTGGAAGAAGATGTTCTCACATTTCTTCCGCAGAATGAAGAGCATATTAATACCCTGTGTGACCATGGAGCAGCCTGTTTCTCCTCAGATGGACCCCAGTGACATCTCCCAACGAGAGCCCTGCAGTCCATCTCCTGTAAGGTTACCACCAGGTGTGACCCTGGTGCAGCCTGCTCCACCTGAGAGTCGTTTCAGTTCGGTGGATGAGGAGACATAAAACAAAGGCTTTGTGACCGGGATCCGGGAACGTGGTTCCTCCAGCTCGCTGAATGAAACCTGAGCATTTGGAGGACAGCTCAGGGGATTGTGGGTCACCGTCTGCCTGACTTGGACTCAGTTTACAGCTCCCGAGTCCAGAGGAGGGCCAGAGAGGGGGACCGGAGGGTGTGTTCCAACTATAGAGGGACCACACTCCTCAGCCTCCCCAGTAAGGTCTATTCAGGGGTACTGGAGAGGAGGATCCGCTGGATAGTCTAACCTCAGATCCATGAAGAGCAATGCGGTTTTTGTCCTGGCCGTGGAACTGTGGACCAGCTCTACACCCTCGGCGGGGTCCTTGAGGGTGCATCGGAGTTTGCCCAACCAGTCCACATGTGTTTTGTGGATTTGGAGAAGGCATTCGACCGTGTCCCTCGGGGAGTCCTGTGGGGGGTGCTCCGGGAGTATGGGGTGTCGGACCCCCTGATACGGGGTGTCCGCTCCGTATATGACCGGTGCCAGAGCTTGGTCCGCGTTGCCGGCAATAAGTCGGACCTATTTCCAGTGCGGGTTGGACTCCGTCAGGGCTGCCCCTCTGTTCGTAACTTTTATGGACAGAATTTCTAGGTGCAGCCAGGGCGTTGAGGGGGTTCGGTTTGGTGACCTCAGGATTGGATCGCTGCTTTTTGCAGACGACGTGATCCTGTTGGCTTCATCAGGCCGTGCCCTCCAGCTCTCACTGGATCGGTTCGCAGCCGCATGTGAAGCGGCCGGGATGAGAATCAGCACCTCCAAATCCGAGGCCATGGTTCTCAGCCGGAAAAGGGTGGAGTGTACCCTCCGGGTCGGGGAGGAGATCCTGCCCCAAGTGGAGGAGTTCAAGTACCTCGGGGTCTTGTTCACGAGTGAGGGAAGGATGGAGCGAGAGATCGACAGACGGATCGGTGCAGCGTCTGCAGTGATGCGGACTCTGCACAGATCCGTCATGGTGAAGAGAGAGCTGAGCCCAAAGGTGAAGCTCTCGATTTACCGGTCGATCTTCGTTCTCCTACCCTCACCTATGGTCACGAGCTTTGGATAGTGACCGAAAGAACAAGGTCGCAGGTACAAGCGGCTGAAATGAGCTTCCTCCGTAGGGGGGCGGGGCTCTACCTTAGAGATAGGGTGAGAAGCTCA
>NW_027180893.1:0-25000 GCF_040956055.1 Brachionichthys hirsutus | reverse complement strand
ATGTTAAAATGATTATTTTTTTCCTGACCTCATTCTGGATCAGATCCAGAAGATATGTTGCATACTGGACCCCTTTATGACTTTGAATTTTGCTGTGAATTGAATGCATATTTTACAAGATATAAGATTATTTGAAAAAAACCTCCATAATAAGTAAATGGGAAAATCTGGATTTTGTTTTGTATGCAGTCATATATCCGGATCGCTCTAAAAATGTAATGGGATCTAAATTATACCAAGACCCATTGGGATCCATCCAGCAGTCTTTCCGTAATCCTGCTAACAAACAAACAAAACCCGTCAAAAACAGAACCTCCTTGTCAGAGGTGATAATACAAAGCATTGCTTGACACAAGTGAAAAATTTCACACTGAAGCAAATCAGTGTCTTAATCACACGCGCGCACGCACGCACGCACGCACGCACGCACGCACGCACGCACGCACGCACGCACGCACCACTAGTCATTTCTTCCCTGCTTTGCATGAACCAATAATTTAATGGAAAGCCATTCCCTGATGAGAAGTTATGAATAATTTAATGATACAACTGCAAACCATCTCAAAGTTTTCACCCACTCCAATCATGCATTCAGAAAGTCCATAAAGAAATGTAATGCAAGTCAATGAATGTAATGTTGCAGAATCATCATACAAATAAGACAAGTTGCCTGCATTTACATCCAATTGAGTTCGGTCACAGCCGAGTCTGAGTCTGTTTGAGTTTCGTCATGATGGATTGCAGCTGAGTCTGCTGGGCTGCACCACTGGGCTTGCGACTCTGCTCTGTATTGTCTTCACTGAGAGGAGAACTAGCTTTGTTCTTGCTGTTAGGCTTCCACGAGTGCCTCAGGGATGTGGGATCCAAATAGAGGGATGTAGATGAAAGAATTCTATCTAAGTGCGTTGCGCATGCATGTGCTGCAAGGACATGTAGATGAAGACTTTGATAAATAGCTCCCTGTGGCACTGCCAACCGGATCTTAGACCCGCTAAGGTCGGCACCGTGGATGCCTCAGGGAGCTTACAGCCAGCACTATCGAGTCTGAGGCTGTGGTGTCTCCCTGAACCACTGGGTACTTTCAAATGATGATGCTCTCAAGGGCAACTTGCAAATAGGTGTTTAACAAATCAAACTTTTTAAAGACCAGAAAATCTGTATAATTTTAATATTGTGGACATTTCTCTATTCTTATAAATTATTTATTTGTGAATGACAGTGCTGATAAACATATATATTATATTGTAATGCAAAGTAATGCCATGCGTCTGTAATTCACACCATCCTCTCAATGAACCCTCTGCTAATCCAGTTTTGTAAAGATTTTTTAGATGTTGGAACACAACCCGCCATACCTTAACTGTGATCATGTGATACACCTCACTACTGGTGCATCAAATATGACAAACTGGACAGAAGCTTTCTGCTTCCAGGGTGCCAGGTTTTGACCGGCTTGAACAAAAACACCCAAAAATATGTCACACAATATTTTTAAGGAATTTAAAAATTACAAAGATACTATCATCATGTTATTTTAAAAGCAAGAATTTTGCAGCACCTCATCATATGGGCACACAACAAATGTATCATTAACGCATAGAAAACACATGATCTGGTGTGATTTATTAGCACATAGACTAATTTAGGTTCCATAATGAATGCATATTGCTCACCATTAACAAATAATCAAGATACTACCGATTTATGCGCTTGAATAATCTTCAATGGATCACTGGTTAATGAATGTTAACTTAGGTCATGCATGATTTTATCTGGCACCAAATGAGCAGGAACCCCATTACACAGAAAATAACATGTCAGACACACAATTTGAGTCTGAAACCAGACAAGCACCTGGTCTCAGATAAATATGCTGCAGAGCAGATTCGATCATGCAGCAACATGGAGATGACTGCGCCTGTCGATCATCCATGTCTGATGTGAGAACAAAGCAGACTCTTTGAATGCAGGCGATGATCAATTGGTGAACTGACCTTTTCAATGCGACAGGATTCCAGTTTATATGTTAAAATTGAAATTCATTTTCATTTTTGTTCAACGTTGAGGACGCCACGCCCCAGTGCTGTCCTGCCAGATTGTCTGTGTGGATAGGTGCAAAACAATTTAATCTTACTGTTGGATGAAATGCAATTTGAAATGCAATTAGCAATGCAGCAATCTAGTTTTCAACCACTTAGCAGAAGGGAGTCTTACAGAGGCGGCTCAGATTTAAGCTGACAGTCTCAGAACAAAGCAAATTATAGACCTTAGCTGCGACTATTTCATAATTTTTAATACCTTCTCTTTAAATACTCCCGATTTCTGTTGAATTGTGCTGATATTGTAGTTTATCGACCATCATTAAATCAACCCACAGACAAAATGAACTATGTTGGTCAGAAAATTTAGTGTTGGTGTGTCTCAAAACAAATCATAATGAAAAGATAAGAGTTCTTTTTTTTTATTATTAAAATTCAATCCAATATACTTATATTTATTATATTTATATTTCATCCTTCAAATTACATTCAATGTGATTTTTAAAGGGTTTTAAAATAATGAGCGACATCAGCGCAGCCTGTCCCTCAATCATCTGCGTTTCTTTCAAAAGCATCACCCAGCCTTGCTTTGACTGGGTGACCTGCAGGATAGCTGGCCCAGCGGGATACAAAGGAGGTCATATCTGGAAGGGACAGTACATCAGCTGGGCGCTAATCGACTGACTCACCTTCACAATGCTCCCCTCGGGGATTGGCCAGAGGACTGGCGAAGGGGAAAGGCAGAGGGAAATCACACTGTGAGTGATTAGGTTAATGAAATAGGGAGACGAAGTGAAAGGGCAGAAAAAAAGGTGGCCCTAAAGCAATAAATTTAGAGGAGGGCCGGACCAATTGCTCGGACAGCTTTAAAGCACAGCTTCAAGACATTGATTGACAGGGAAGAAATAAGCTGAAAGAGTCACTTTCAATGTCCTATTTCAGAATCTACCATTTCTATCAACCCCTGGAAAGCCAATGAAAGCAGTGCCATCACACAGACATCCTCTTTTTTTTTTTTTTTTTACAGCTGTCTGGATTATCTCGCAAACTGTAAGTTAGCTGGAAATTCTCCTTTAAAGTTCCAGCTAAAACCCCACGGCTGCATTCTAGATATGTACATCAAATAAACTGACTGACTCCATAAGGTGATGATTTATGATAATTTATAGATTCTAACTGTTGTTGGCTGTGCTCGCCATGTAGAAATGTTATATGTACCCATTGCTGGAAGAACAATTGAGAGCAATGCCAGTATGAAAATAATCTAAACTAAAACGCTATTAAGAGTGATGGATGTCTAACTGAAACTTTTTTACATATTCCCTTGGGGACAAATAAAAATGTCATAATTGTTTTGTTTAATTGAAATGATTTGAAGTAAAATTAAGGTATTATAACTAAAATGTACTTATATTAATTTATAATCTCAAATATTCGAAGATTTTGATTGAAATATGATTGGAATATTGTGAATTAATTAAAAAAATAATGTCTTCTAATGAGAATGTTTTTATATTTTAGAACCTCGTAATGTAAATATGGTCTCAGGGTCCCCTACGTGAGCTCCTGATCAAAGGGTGGTCATGCGTCAGTTAACCCCACTTCAGGAACGTCCACCTCTGGCTTGTGTCTTTGCCAGACGGCGGCGGTGGTGGTGACATGCTGAATCTCAAGTAGACAAAGCTGCATTTATGCTTTTCAACAGCTTTAAACATATTTGGACTCATGAGAAGTGACAGTGATGATTATTGAGATTTGCACCTTTGCATGAATGTGTGAGTTCGGCCCCAGGACCTGCTCCATGTTGTGTCACTGATACGTGCAGCGCATGTTAACCAGCTTCCAGAAAAAGCCCCGCCGTCATTCATCGGCGATGAAATCCAGGGATTTATGGAGTTGGAATTGGACATGAGGACTGTGTTGTCAAATGGTAAATAATGCTAAAATCAACAGCAGCCTGGTGCACTGAATCTGAATTATTCCAAAGATAAACCCTTCTGTTGTTTCATCCAACCAAAGGGGGGAGGGGGGTGTGGAGTGGAAGGAAGATGGGAAATGTTCTCACCCTTGTCTTCTTATGTACTACTGTTGCATCTGTCCAGCGTGATCTTAGTATTGTCTCTGGGGTCTGTTTCCAGAGACAGGCACGCCAAACAGGCATGTCACTCTGCTGCCGCATTTTGACACGCTGTAACTCGTTAGCTAATTAAGCTAATGTAACATCCTGAGTTGGATTAAAAAAAGAGAAGTAACAAATGAGCATAAATATAAAAGTGGTGTGATTATAACTACCGACCAATGTGTGTGTTTGTGTTCTACGGCTGTAACAAAGTATATTAGTGTTTTTTTTGTGTAGCACATGCGGAAACAATTGTTGTTTTCGTTTTGAATTATCAGTTTGTAAAATTTATAGATGAAAGTTTTTACAGATTATGAACGAGGTATTTTTCTGAGCTTCAGATAAATAATAGATTCAAAAAATATTTTGTTTGTTATTGTTTAGAATTGCAATATGGTGGATAACGCTGCACTTTATTTGTACTACACCAAAATAGAGGATTAACTTTTTTTTTTGACCGATGACTAATGTTAAGACAGACCAGGGTCGTGAACGCCATAGACTCATAACAAATATTGGTTTGTCTCTTGTAAGTCAACACAATAGATGCCCATCTTTGTTACCAGTCATTTTACTCTTGGCTCTGTAATTCACACGAAGAAGACTTGAGAATCATGATTCATGATGACTAAAGTGCTTCCTTGCTGCATTAAGAAGCACCTGACTAGAGCATGAAGCATATAAAAAACTATTTTTAGGCACTGACAATGAATAAAACCTCTGAAATCTTCCATTTGCCCAGCAATGTATTCCTTCTCAGCAAGAGTGAAAAAAACAACTACAGCCATAAAGCTGGACTGGAAAGCTATAAACAAATAGCCTAAGAACAAACATCCAAGTTCTCATGAATTGTTAAATAAATTCATCTCACACTGCAGAGCTGACCTGGCTCTCACCCAATATCCTGAACCTCTTTATGACCAACTCTGCAGCACGACCAAATACTTCCAGTGTTGTCCGGGAGACAACAAAGTGTCTCGGCAATGACCTTTTTGATCTGGAAGATAAGCTCAGGTGTTGCACAACCTAATCTAAGTGCCTTGAGATCGGCCTCAGAGGTAAAAGGCTTTGACTGGTGGCTGCTTCACGTCAGAGATGTTGAGTTTACATGAGTTTTGGGGCCTGCAAGGTGGAGAAGAAAGAAACACACAGATTTTTTTGTTGTTGACAGAGATGTCGGAGTTGAAACCGGAAGCTGAACCAATGATAGAATGGTTTATCCCCCCCGTTTCCGCTAAGGGGCAGCAGGAAGTAAGTGATGCAGCTCCACCAAGCCCCAGCAGTCTCTCAGCGCACCTTCACAAGAGTGTGAAATATAATTGGACACCTGCATCCAAGGAGAACCCAAAAATAACACTCCGTGTTTGCAACAGAGCGAGCTCACAGGAGGGAGAGTAGTGCGGCGAGAGCGCGACTGTTACTCTTTGTTGTTGTGTGAACGCCCAGTGCCGACATACAAGGTCACTCCTTGAACTTTTTGAAAGCAGAATAGCATTCCAAACTTTCAAGCAACACTATAATGTTGACACAAAGCTCTCCGAGATTAGTGCAATTTGGTTTGGTGAAACCCAATCAGGAGGAATTTCCAGCTCAATACAAGGATTAATTCCTTTAGAGGAAGTATAGTTTGGTTTTAAATGAGAGCCAGCCGCTTAGTTTTTGGGGTTATAAATTGCCTTTAGTGAATCGTGATTTAAAATCTCAGATAAAAGAAGGAAAAAAAAGACTTTTATCCTTCAAGGAAAGAGAAAATGTGGAGTCAGAGCTTAGAGAAAGGTCATGTGTTTCTACATGGCCTGCTGTTTAGAGTCCCCCCCCCCAATAAATAGGGGCTCCACATCTATGTCTCCACGCCTTACCCCGGAGACCTGCTGGACGATTTTAGCAAACAATTAAAATTTCACAGTTGACTGCACTTCACAGACCATCGATAATAGGAAAATGAATAAGAGCAACGTTTTCAGTAAACATAGTTAAGGAGGACTTAGAACTCACAATAGAGAAATAACAACACAGAGAGCTGATTAGTCAAGACTAAAATGTTAGCAGTCAAGACCACGAACCAAAGATAATGACATGCAAACACGGAATATGTACGCCAACGTGGTGCAGAATTCTTAGATGTAATTCTTAGACCCCAAATGAGTAATCGGGTTGGATTTTGTGAGACACCTGTTGGATTTGTTCTTCTTAATGTTTCTAACTGGTTAGATATGTGGTTCACTGCAAGAACGAAGCCACGCCGTCCGCAGTTGACTAAAGTCCAATCTTGTTCCAGCTTCCCTGCTCGTCTTCCTCCTCATTGACCTGCCGCTGTCTTGCCTTCCCATTAAGGCTGGTTGATCCACTGGAGGAGACGAGTCAACATGAAAGAGACTCCTTCATCGTCTGCTCTGGACGCAGGTGCTCAGGTTGCTGTGACATGCACGCACTAGCATTTCCACACACCACAGACACGTATTTTTTATGTCTTTGAAATTTTCGGCAGCACTTGTATATTAAAACATCTTCATCATATTTTTAAGCAACTTTGCAATAAAGAACTGTCATAATGTCATCTGTTCTTTTTGACGCCCACATCAAAAAAATTCAATGAGCCAGGATTCCAAAAAGGCTAGCCTCACGGAAGAACAGAAGGAACACACGGATTCTTTTACGTTCTGCTCACATCCTTGAATTCAATGATGCTTTAGCGTGTCCCGTTTTTCTTCACCCAGCAGAAGGTTTAGTCCTCCGGGAGAAAATCTGGCACAGGATGGCTGCTTTCTTCTCCACATGACATGACAAAATGAGACCGCCTCAGTGAGCAAAGTCATTCCTTTTCGCCCGGCACTAAATGAGTGCCATATCACACGGTGTGACAAAAGCGCTTGTTCTGAAGGCAGATAGCAAATCCTTTCGACCAGCGTGACAATTACCATTTCACATAAAACACGTGCCACAGAGTACTGTAAGCGTAGCAGCACAGTTTCACAGCAACCATGACAGAATCCAAAAAAAAGAAGAAACTCAATTTCCGGAAATTCTGCTCGCGGGCAGATTGTGTTGAGGATTCGAGAGTGGAGCCAGGCAGCAGCAGAATTATTGATTGGCTGATTAATTATTTTTTTAAGATTTGTGACTGGAAAATATGTTGTACTCCCCATCATCTATTGTTTTGTTGTTGTTTTCTTTCCCATCCCTACCCGGCGTCCTTCAGATGCCTGGTGTGATGTTCATAAATGGGATTTTTCTGTATTATGGATGTCACCTATTGAACGGTTAAGCAAGTCATCTGATGTACAATGATGTAACTTTGAATATAAGGTTTGGGTAGAGCAGCTTGTAGTTGTCGTAGAATCAGCTGCTTTCATGCTGACACCAGGAGTGTAAACTGAAACTGATTTCTGGGATGCATGTAATGTTTGACCCACTTTCATTTAAGTTGCATGCGACTGCGCTGCAGAATGAGTCACAGTGCACAGTCAGTCTCTCGCCAGCATTGAATCAAGTCATCTCCTTTATGCCAAAATCAAATTTGAGATCACTGGATGCACTGCCCCAAACAAGACAACTGTAGCCATTTCATGTGATTATTTCTGGACTCGTATTTAATGACATGAGAGCCCATGAAGGCAGTTAGATCAGGAGGCCTCGGGGGTGGAGCCTCATGACTTAGTTTAATCAGGATATGGTGATGCAAAAACATCATTTGTGCTAATGCAGCATTTCTTATTCTTTGAGAAACACATACGCACTTACAGACGATCCAAAGGTTACCGGTGCCATTACTCCCATTCAGTCTTGTGTGTGTGTGTGTGTGTGTGTGTGCGTGTGTGGGGAGGGTGTAAAAGCAGATCTGATGACTGCCTTCCACACTTCCCACTCCATCGGAGAAGAGGAGTGCAGACCTCTCATCTGGTGGGTGAATCATTTCCTGGGTGGGGCTTCTTTGGAAGCTAAATCATAATGTGAATGCAGTGATTTGTGGACTTTTGCACAGTGGGGGGGGGGGGGGGGCTTAGATAGATAGATTGATTTAGATCGTTGGATTTATGTTCGTTTGATGTGAAAAGTCCTCGGTTAAGACACCCGGACGCACTGCTTGGATACATAACACACAATTCATGTTGAGCGAATGAATCACATATTAAAGCTGTAATTATTTTCTTAACTCACTCGTGAAATCCCTTTCTGTCAATTAGCCAGAAATGTTTTTATTTATTTATTTGATTAACTAGATACGGGAAAATAAATCTGGTGTAATTATTTTAAATCATTAATTAATTCATTAAATACCTAAATTAATGAATTGCCCACTTACACCCCCCCCCCCCCCCCCCCCCCACACACACACACTCACATGTGGAAAAGGTGACCAATGTGTTGATTCTTAAGTGTTTAACTTCCCTTTGTGTATACCAGCCATAATTCCAACACGTCTTCCTCCAGTGATGTGAGCTCTTATCACGCAACACAGATGTCTGAGCTGATGCCAGTGGGCTCAGTTGGGTGACGGAAACATACTCGTTTTGTGTGGTGGCACCTGGTGAGAGAACTGGTTTCCGAAGGGCAGACAGATAAATTATTTAGCCGGAAGCTTTGAATCAACACGGCTCAGATGGCAGCACATGAGAAGGACGAATTCATGCAATGTGCACAAGAGGACAAGGCGCTGAAGGAGAGGTGCCCACGAGTAGGTGGAGAAGAAAAGTGCTGCTCATTGTGGAAGAATGGATAGAAGAGCTGCGTTACACAGATGATCAGGGTCGCATTTAAGATGCAGGTGATGAGGATGAGTTACTGTTTGTGCCGCTTCTATTCTTATTGCTCACAGGATTTATTGCCTTCAGATTATTTTAATCATGAAAATCTTTGAACCTTATTTAAAAACACTGAGGGAAAAAGCAAGCACATTTTGTTTATATACAAGTGTGTGTGTGTGTGTGTGCATGGTATTATGTGAGGTTTTGCAATCATGCACATTTGTTCGTTTGCTTGCAAAATAGCTGCTCAAGCTTTCAGTAGATTTTGAACAACATTATATATTTGTGAATCTGAATCTCTTTTTTCTTTTGTTCAACACTGGAGGATCTGACATTTTTCTATCATAATAACATGAAAACCAAAAGATGAATCCAAAACAGTAATAATGAGTAATAATGTATCTGTGAAAGAAAAGATCTGGATCCATCATCATGGAGCATCACAACTCATATATATACTGATGATAAACATGCGATTGAGTCGATAGGAGAAGATTTCCAGGGTCAGTTCTTAGATGAATGAATCAAGCTATCTTTATGCATCCACACAGATGCGATCATCTAACGCTTGCCTGAGTGACTCCGACAAAGCCGACTCCGATTCAGCATAACTGAATAGATATTGTTTGACTGACACGGCGAGGCTTGTCAGAGGGGCATTAGCAGACCATTAGCATTCCATGACATTTTCACATCCATCCAGAAAGCAAAGGTGGCCCTGTAAACAAAGTGCTGTTGTGGTGAATGGCAAGGAGAAAAGGGAATAGAATGTAAAATGGCATTGTTCCCTGGTCGAGGTAGCCCGTGTGCATTCTAATGTGGATCTACAGGCCAACCTCTGGCTGGCTGAAACAGAAGAGGGAGACGATAAGGGAGTGGACGAGTGGGACATGCAGCAGGGTAATTGAACGTGCTTGAGATTTTAAAGGCCAAATGCTACCAGAGGTTATCAGCTGCGGAAACAATCTGAATTTTATATGAGAGAAACTTATTATCCAGGCAAAAAAAAGCATAACTTCACAGAGGGCGTTCAGGATAAAGCAAGATCTTAGATGCAACAAGCAAACTTTAGAGAGCCAGTAAAGCACTCTGACATTACTTTAATCACCTTTTGTACCACATTTGAATTGTGTACTTAACATTCTTTTCAATAAATAGTGCTCCAGTTTAAAACCAGCCATTCCCTTGACAATAATTGTCTTGTGTAATGGAACAACCCTTATAATGTGGTATTTGTTTCGATTAACCTGCGCACAGTGAAATAGCTCTTTTCATGGATACTGGTAAAGATGCTTACATCATCACTTGTGTTACACGCAAATGTGAAAGATAAAATATGTCATCACATCCGATGGTTCATCACTGAGCGAGGTGAGCACAAAATTACTTGACAATACACTCCAATGAAATATGTTTTGTCATTTGAGGATGCTCCAACACAATCCACACAAACAGACACAGTCATAGCATTTTCTAAATCAGTGGACAGCCTAAAGGAGAGCCCCAAGGCTAAAGGGATACTGATGACAAATCTGCATCTCATAAAACGGGAACACTCTTGCGCTGATCCCTGGGAGTGCAGGGCTGAAAAACAACATAGCTGGCAGATTCCTCTTCTCATGATAAAAAAAAAAGCCTTTCAGGACTAAGGACACAGCTTGGCGGTAGTTCAAATGACTTCAAGTCTGAAAAGCATGAATTCATTGGGATTACAGTATTAGAAATCAGTTGTTGTATGTGCTAAAAATCAAACAATCAGCTATCAATTATACAGCTAACAAAATGTTTTTTATTTTCTTCCTGGTATTTTATTTCCTATTCGGCAAGAAACCAGCTACATAAGCGCTACACGATGAAATGTTAAAAAAAAGAGTAAATAGTTGTTGTTTTGGCGCCTTCTTGTAAACAAAGTGTTTTACTCACCGACTCCAGTATTCATGCAGTCCACAGCCTCAGTGTCTGTGGCCATAGTTGCCCGGGGCAAGACTCACAGAAACGTGGCTGCGCAAACGGCCTCTCCGCCCACCACCAAACATACAGTCACACACCAGTGTGAGTGACACTGCAGGCAAGATGCGTGAAGTGTCTTGCCCAAGGACATAATGGCAGAGAGTGACAAGGATGGAGCGGGATTGAAACCCACCAACCCTTTAATTATCGGATGACCCGCTCTGCCTTCTGAACCACAGCCGCCCCTTAAAGCAACATTTTATATGAAGCACCACAAGTTTCCTAGGAGTAATTTCTGACTGCCGTGTTGTTAAAGCTGCAGACACAACAGAGATCGAGACAGATTTCCGTGCTCTAAATTTGAAGCTATAGAGAAAGTCATGATGTATATTTAGTATGTCAAGAGAGCAGAGCTTGCTCTTTAAAAAGCTTCTGAAGCCATAGCACAGGACAGTAAGGCATAGTATACGGTACAGTGCATTATGTGACATTACACTACAGTACAGTTTGTTTTTCTTGAAATATTAAACTGCATTATTCACTTTTTAACACTTTAGTTTAAAAATAAATAAATGAAATCTTTATGGCATTTTAAAGCTCTGCACAGGAGCCTGCAGCTCAGGTTGCCGCACTACAAGCGCTCCTCGGTTGGGAGGCCCCTGCTGGCTAGCCTTTGGATGACTTGCAAGTCGCCGCTGTGCACCATTGTTATTCCTTTTCTTGCCACAATCACTCACATGATCTCAACTCAAAAAGGAAAGCATGCTTTCTAGCTTCTTAGAAGAGCCACAAACTGGGGACTACTGTGTAAAGAGCAATTTGCACAACACAAAAGCTTTTTGTCTCCAGCCCTTTGACTGCGAGACAGGTGGCTACTGTGGGAATAACCTGGCTTGCCCCTTTGAAAAATGACAGCGACAAAAGGGGTCGAGTAGGGGCAAGCCACGGAAAGGAGAAGATTTGTGTTTAATCACAAAGACTATAATGCAAGTCATTGTATCCTATTCAGTCCTAGTTTGGTTTGACTTTATGATGCTCTTGTCTCACACCGAAACAATGGAACATGTATTTGACACTTCACATAAAATATTCCTTTTCTTTATTTTCTCATTAGTTGCAGATATGGCACCAAAGAAAAATGGGTGATAAATCAATACAAATACAGTGGAAAAAGAAGCCTGATCATATATAAATATAGAGCACATAACAGAGAAGAGTGTCAGGTTGTCATTACAAGGTGTCGACACAGAACAAGATAAATAACATCACTGGGACAAAGCTTTCTCAGCAACCTCGATATTACAGCATCAACTCATTATTCCCAGGGGTATTTTAGAGAGTGGAAGGGTGGCAATTGTTTTCGCTGCGGCAAATGTCTTCATTTTGTCACCTTGCGCTGCTGATAACATTAGTGGACAAGTAAGAACACAGCCTGTGTGAGCGCTCAAGTTTCTCCCAGATGGAATGTGATTCCCAATCAGAGGAGGCGAAAGCAAGAGGAGGAGGAATGCCTATGGAAAGTGGAGTTGCTACCAAGAGGAAGCAGTGTCGCCCCCCCCCCCCCCACTGGTGAAGTTGTCACACTGGGCCGATTTGCTATTAAATGCCGACACAGTGCGTCTTCCTTGACAGGATAAAATGAGATCTCTGAAATGCTCCTCTTCCAGTTATTTAGCACGACTGCAGTCGCCCTCCTGTCAAGAAGTCACTGGTTGCTGCCCAGCCACCATGCGAAAGAAGCCCGCTGCATTGAGACGGCAATATTACTCCTGGAACACATTCAACGCAGGGATGACAGCTTCAGCAAAACAGTCATTCTGTTTCTGTTTGAGCGACTCTGACAACCAGATTTGCAGCGACTTGCGATTCTGTCTCTTATGGCCTCACCATAAGGCCCCCCCAACCCCTCCTCTTGGCACCAATTATCTGCCAAATCAATACTAAGAAAGAAGGTGGTCCTAGTAATAGTATGGCTACCGGCTATCATGGCAGCGCAATTGGATGCTTTTTTTTGGGGGGCGGGGGGGTGTAACTGAAATAGCACGATGAATGGCACAATGTGACAAAGCCCTTAGGTTGAACAGAAAATGACAACATGTCCACTCAAACAGGAACGCTGGGACCCTCAGAGCACTTGGTATTAAGCATTTAAATACAGTACATGTTAAGAATGATAAATCACAGCTGTAGCTGAGACGGTACTCACGGAAATTACAGCTGAATTAATTTAAAGAAGCCTTTTAAAGATTTGATATTGGAAACTATCAAAGTTCAGCTGCTTAACTGAGCAAGACCTTTATTTATTTTTTTACTTTTCATTTATACTCCAACATCAGAAGGTATGCACGCTCTAGGAATTAAGGCAATGCTTCGTTTTAAATGAGATTTTTCCATAAAGCAACTGGTAACGATCCTGCTCACATGGATAGGTTTAATCAAATTTACCAAATAATTCAAAAACTTGAACTTGTTTAAACATATTGCATGTTTCTGCAGCCAGGATAAACGGACAGACCATGCCCGTACAGTGCTTTTATTTAAACGGTATTACTCTGATCGCTGGGTACATCCATGCACAAATCCATAATCCATAATTAAATCTTTTCTCAAAGACCTAATTTTTCTTTACTTTGGTTAAGACCAAAATGTTTATGCTGCAAGTTATCAGAGAGGAAAGGGAAATGGCCAACTCCAGAACTAATCAGAAACCACAGACCTTTAACCCATTTTCTCTCATTACTTCATGTACACTGGCTTGTTTCCACAACCAAAAAAAAGCCCCTAATCTAATCAAAATAAAGTAAGAAAAAAAACTAAAAACAGAAACATTTCTATAAAAAAAACTGTAAATCCCCTCAAATTATACTTTGAAGTGGCTTAGAGGGTTTTTATCATTAAATTGGGCTACCTCGAATGCGCACTCGTACACATAAAGGGCAGAGGCTGCACAGCATGTTTGAGTTCTGCATAAAAATTGTACAGAAATTAAGTATACAGTATACAGGTTAGAGCAGCGATTCCATGGAAACAGACTATGATTCATTTTTCTGTCCAATGTCTATCCTTGAATCTGTGGAAATCGAAGTATGTTCTCTTCAGATGAAGGTTTTTGCTCGTATGCATGAATGTACCCAGAATTTAATAATGACAAAAGTAGGATGAAAATCTGGTCAGGATAACTGAATTGCACAGACTGATATCATTCCATGTGCAGAACAAATTTCCCAGCATGGTGATTTACAGACTTAGACATACATGTATATAAAATGCGCTTGCTTTTGCAGTTTGATGAACAATCGTATTTGCTTTTAACTGGGAATTTGATAAGAGGTTATAATCCTGCAGTCAGACCACCAATTAGTGTAGCCAAAATTCAAGAAATACTTTGGCAAAAAACCAAAACAATAGTTGCCTGCCGACAAGCTTGTGGTGATATCGTCCATTAAATGTATTGTTTTAATTTATTAGGAATTAATTAATCTGCTTTGCCTTACTTTCAGTCTTTCAATTGGCCGAACGAGATCTCTGCAAAAAACGATGTTAAACTATTACTTCTCAACTTTAACATTATAGTGATACTAATGGTATTCCTTCATTTCAATTCAGCTGTAATTTTTTTTTAATCATTCATGTAATTGGAGATCTGGCTCTTATGACATGAGGATTCTCATAAATTAAGCAGGGTGCTCAGTCTGTACCAAAATATCTCATATGCATACTTGGTGAGAGTTTAAAAACAACATGGGGCAATTTGGCACTTTTATTTACCCACCTTACCAGAGGATATGACAGCTAAAAGATGTTTAATCTTATCTTTGAGATTTGAGTAAAAAGCCTGTGTGGAAGTCAGGCAAACTTCATGTTCCTGATGGGTGGAAAATCAACAACAACACAAAACGATGAAAATTCTCTTCATCCAAAGCACAGAAGGACCTGTTTTAGTAAAACAACACATCAGTAAGACTGTAAGAAAGACGTCGCCACCCCAGAACTCCATTTACATTCATTGTGATCTGGGCCTCATGGAGATTGAAAACGTAGACATGAAAGAATATAAGGAACAAAAATGGACCAAAATAGCTGCGGAAACGACACCGTACAGAACATAATGGTATTCTGCTCTGCTCTGCTTAGCATATTTATCATCTGTACATATCACGCCTATTGTACACATCTTTAAGTCCACGCATGTACGTCACCCCCCTTCAGACTAACCCAGGCTTCCACTTCAGAGGCTACATATGCTGCACAACCCCAGAACCCCAGAGTTTCTGATTTCACATATGCTTCATTAATGCTCCGGACCTCTTTGTGTTCTTCAGTGTTGTGGCTGGACTAGAAATATTAATGTCACAGGTGGAAAAAAAAAACCTGTCAATTTGCTGTTAAACGCAGACTTATCCAGAGCGCTGGAAAGCCGGCGGGAGTTGGTTACCTATGCGCGAGAGAACTATGAAATGGATTTCATATGTTGCAACCTTATACTGTATGTTGTGCTTCCTGTACCCCAACATAAAACATTTATCATAAACCTTTGAATAGAGCTTCTTTAACATTTACAAGTTATACAAGTTACCAAAATTGCTTCACTTCTTATGCTTCCAGCTTTGATGCTTAAGCAATGCAAAGGGAGACAACAAGAAGAGAAAGGAATTGAAGTCATCATTAACAGAAAAGATAAGAAACAAAGACACGAGTCCTCAAAACATTTTTCATAACCAACAATGAACGGAATTTCCATTTTCTCTCTTTTTTTTACAACACATTTTTTAAAAACCCCGCTGGTTAAGGTTATGGTCTCAGGTAGATCTTCCACAGTCAATCTTCACAGTTTGTGTAAAAGCAGAGAAACATTCTCCCTAGAGTAATAAAATATGACTATTATTATGGTCA
Organism: Brachionichthys hirsutus; assembly: GCF_040956055.1. NCBI lineage: Eukaryota > Metazoa > Chordata > Actinopteri > Lophiiformes > Brachionichthyidae > Brachionichthys > Brachionichthys hirsutus. Next base: position 9,254 of record NW_027180893.1, on the reverse strand, counting down.
TTATCATCTTTTATTCTCATATTGTTCCATATAAATGGTGGAGGGTAGGGGCGAGGCATGTCACCCCAGTGAAGAGCCTACAGTTCCAAAGTTCCTACTCTCCCCCCTGTACAATGCAATGTTTTATTCAGCAGTTGTTCTTTTCTTTAGTTACAAAATGCTCACCCTCAGGGAAGGAGAATTATGGGAAGAAAGAGAGGGGGGGATTCATTTGGCAAAGTGTCTTTATCCTCCTGATTGATCTTAAACTGTCTTTCTGCAAAAACAAAGATCAAGAGCCTCCCTTTCCTGGTTGCCGGTGGTGGTTTCCAAGTGGTTCCCAAATCTGGTCTGCCAGCACCGCCTAGTCGGCCGCCCTCGCATCCAACTACCAATCGGCATAGGCTTAGGTGCATGCACACACACACACACGCACACACAAACAGACACACTTAGACGCACACACAAACACAAACTCACAAGACAACTGTCCCATCATGCGTTAAATCCGGGTGTAGTGCGGCCGCCATATTCCCTCCGAACACGCTTGCCCTCCCCGTCAGCACTTGAGGGGCAAAAGAAACATGTAGAAAATAGCCCATCAGAGGAAACATGAACAGAGATGTGTCCGATGTTGATTAACACCCAGGCTCACGATTCGGTTTGTAATCTGAAGGCACTTTGTTTCATGGCAGAAAGTAAAGTGGCTTCTGTTCCACAGGCGGACCGCTGACTGGATATTCGAGTCAGGCCTAACTACCGTAATCGGATTTTTCAATCCTCTCTGCTCGCTCCTCCTTTTCCTCCAATCCTCCTCCCCTCTCTCTCTCTCTCTCCACCTTTACTTAAACTCCGTCTCCTTTCCGGTCCAGCTGTCTACACCTCCACTCATTCTTCTGTGATTTTATTTGCTCTTCCACCGTATGGTCAGTTGGCCACTTGGACTCGTGAGCACAGTGTTAAAATATATACGTAGGCAGCTACAGGGGAGAAAAGCAGACAGATCAAAAAATGTTGCCACAGTCCTTGTTTCTCTACAATACAGCACCAAGCAGAAAAAGAAATGCCAAGGACTGATGTGAGGTTGGGCTCTAGTGAAAAACAGGTGTCGGTGATTGGCATCAGGTGCAAGAAGATGAAGATAAAGATGCACAGAGAAAGGTCTGATTCCATATATTCGTGAGTGGGGAAATGCTTTTTCCTCTTAAAAAGTCAGCAGTGTCTATATTCCGCCGCCTTCCAGAGATATTTTCAGAATATCATAAAATTGTTCTTGTGCTTTACAAACTGTCCTCCCTCGACGCTTGTGAAGTCTTTTGCCAAAGTCCAAGCCTGTTCATCCGCCGACCTGCCTTTGTGCTCGTAAAGACACCCCAAGTCCTGCACCGAGGGCTGGTTTATGTAAAAGAGGTCTCTTTAAAAAATATTAACGCATCTTCTTTATTACGTTTTGTGGAACTTTGTATTTTTTTTATTTTTTAAATCACTATTTTTTCTCTCTTTCATGTGATTCGGTCCCTTCGCGGCCTGCCAGGGATCCCCCTGCTGCTTTCAGGATGCATGAATCTTTGGTGATTGGATGTCGAAGGTAAAGTTCACAGACAGCGGGTCACCTTTGACCTTCAAGGAGGGTCATCACCAAGGCGATGCATAGCAGCCATATATGGGAGGATTTGAACGGATCCTTGGAGTTGAGAGCTAGACACAGAAAAGAGAACAGCTGTTGATTTGATGCACTCGAATGATAACATACATAGGGACACAACAAGAGCACAACATCCATTGAGACAGATGTATCTGAATGATTTCAGGAAATATACTTATTCAATTCCATACAAAAAGGCTAGCTGCCTGGAACCAAATCAATCAAGTGTAAAAATCATATAATCTGTTTTGTTTGTTTGTTTATTGTTGGACTTTTCCAAAACCGATAAGAAGATGAATAAATAAATGATTCAAATGAAGTATTAAAGTGACGCCAGAGTTCAAGAAGCATGTGGGAATAATATTTTCAAACATATTGTTTGCCTGTTAATGTACCTTTTCAAATGCACGCCATTTTCTACGTCCTGCTTTTAACTTTTTCTTTATTCCTGCAGTGTAATTACAGGGCTCCACTCTGCCAGCATGGCTATCATTCCCGTAATTACAGCACTGTTGCTACAGCAACCATCCTTTCCCCGTGAGGTGGTAGTTCAATGTTGGGAGTCTAGCTGTCTGAGGTTAGGCTTCTTCTCGTAAATCACATTCTGATCGAGCAGGAACCCGGAGCTATGATAAGATGGACACTAGAGGGGATGTGAGGGCACTCACTGGGCGGTGGGTTTCGACACTCCCCCTCCTCCAACGTGACATCATCAATGGCGATGTCTCCTTCGATACCTGGACCCCGGACGCCTTCGATGACCACCTTCAGAGAGAGAGAGAGCGAGAGAGAAAGAAAAGTCTTCTTCCTGAATGTTCAACCTTGATTGTGCTTATAAACAAAAATAAAATTAGCACTTGTCTGAGAAAATAACTGAACATAAGCAGACAGTGTAAATTTGTTTCCGCTGTCATAAAATATAACGAACTGGTAATGTTTGTTGTTAGTAGAACAGTTAGAAGCCAGAGAGAGGAACAAAAAAAAAAACCCACTGAAGTGCGGCTGAAGCTATAATTACTTCCTACAACTGCAGTTGTAAAAATGATGGAGAATATTGCAGGTCTATATTCACAGCCCACACAAATTAGGCTTCCTGATGGCAAAGTGTGAATGATAGCGCTTTCTCAACAGCAAACACTGTCTATGGATCCCGTCCACCCCTGGGCTTAATATTGAGGCAGGCGGAGCGCCACATCAATAAGCATCCCCTGGTGAAACTAATACTTCACCCACATAAACACAGTCAGAGGAGAAAATAGAGGGCAGCAAGGGGAATATAATTGTCTTCTATTTTAGTCTTACCTGGAAGGATGCTGTTGGATGGACGCTTACTTTGGCCTGCTTCCAGCGGTCGCCTTGGTTACCACTCAGCGACCACACGGCGCCCTCGGAGGTCATTTGGCCCTTCTGCTTTAGGAGGGCATTTAGAGTTCCTGCATGAGGAGGACAGATCAGAAACTCTGTGTCGTTTCCATCCTGTTGGTGGCGGGCCAAAGAACATGCAGCATATGCTGCTGCAGTGTGGTCAACTAAATACACTAAAATACACATAACTCAGATAAATTACTAAGTGTAAATGGCACAACTATTTCAGTAGTGAATATTTTGGGTAAATTAATTTATATGGTGCCAAATCCTAACAAGGAGAGCAGAGCTAGACCGATCTATTCCATTCTACAGACACCCGATAAACCGCATTTAAAAGGCAGAAACCTCAAGCAGAGCCAAGACTAAAGGTGAGCAGAGCCTCTGCTTTGAAGGGTTGGGGAGAGAGAGAGAGAAAGAGGGAGCGAGAAAGATTGGGAGATGGGACAGGGAGACAAGGGAAGGATAGGTGGAGAGAAGGTGAGAGGATGAGGGACACCGATATCTATCTGCAACCACAATAGCAGCTTTTATAAATAATAAAGTTTGTAAAATCTGAACTATTTCATTAACGCCACTGATAACAGTAATAGCTATATTTGTAATAATAATGTCAGCGGGTGTCGAACGCAACATCTGTGGTATAAGGTTATCATGCAGCGATGCAAGACAACCGAGTGAGAGCAACACTTAAAGTGTAGGGAAGCGGTCCGTTTGATTTTACTGATCTGACATGGAGCCAGGCCGAGTTAAGTTTCTCTCTCCTGCCCGTGCTCTACCTCATCATCTAAGACAAGTCATACCAAGGTTTATTTGCTGTCAGAGAGAACAAGCGGTGACAGAATCAGGATGAAAGAAATAGAAAAACACAAGTGCGAAGATAGAGACCAATCCATCCAGGTTATGACTCCATACTGAATGAGCCATGACAGAATGAATGAATGAGATCCAAATAAAACAAATTAGGTTCACACTGTCATATTAAACATTTTAAGAGAGGAAACAAAACAGGACGGACCTGGTTATTTCAGCGAAGAACGTCTTTTTATTAAAAACCTTATTGTGCTCAGGAGATTATAGAAAAAGTCATGGCAAAAGGTCAACATCTACTGCCACCGCAAATAATCTAAAGTACTGCAAAACCAAAAGCTTTAAATGGCAACGATGCAACTTTTCTACTCTCCCAAATACTACAATACTGGCCTTATATGGATGCGGCACAGAAATTGGGTCTACATTTAATATTCATCTCTGACTCCCGCATTTCAAATTTAAGTATTCCCACACATTTAAAGCGGTACAGCAGCAAAGGTTAAATTCAGGTCATGTGAATTGATACATTTATTAAGACAAGTTCTGCCAGCACTAATAAATTATTCTCTGGATCATATTATTTCCAAGTAATTACCAGTAATAGCAAAAGTGTTCCAATAATTTTTTTGGTGTTCACACTTTACACTGTGGAGAATGCCAAACTGGATTCCTGCACTAGAGAAACTACTGGATATCACTGCTGAAATGAATCCAACAACTGGAAATCCAATATGAAGGTTCCATTCCAAAGTGGATACGTACGTAACCCTCACCCAGAATACAGTGAGACAGAATAAACTATATGCCAGGTCTGCATTGGAGACTCCTTTCAGTGGGACATCTCGTCTGGGCCTGGAGCTTTGATATAAAACTTTCAGATGATGACACCGAGTGCAACCACTTTACCGTCTTCTCCAAGCACACCGATTGTGGTATTTCTCTTACTTTGGCATGGAGAAACATAGAGCAAGACAGCGTGAGCAGAAACCAAAGACCCAAACTATCTCCGACACCACAGCAAAGCCCTGCAAGACCACTGCGCTGAAGTCAAAAGGCATTTCACACATATGGAAAACAGCACATTCGGGTTGGCACGATTGGGTAGTCTAACAACAGCAGCAACTACGGCTGCAACCTTGCTTCTTGAAGCATCTTTGCCTCAGCGTGGCACCTCATTACTGTACAGTCCCCTTCAACAACAGCCTGGGGCGACCCGACGGGAAGCCCCGGTCATGTTCTCTCATCAGCATGGCGTACACTCCCCCCCCCAATGACAGCACAATCTCCAGCGAGAGACGAGCTCCAGTAAAGAACATGACCTGCTGTTTCATCTCCCGTTGACGAGTTTAGGATGTAGGAGGATTCCTCGCTAAGCTGACTGGCTTACATCTTCTTTGAACTCATCGAGACGTGGGTGGTTATGTCAGTGTCATCACATCCTGAGCAAAGGCATATGCTGTTCACTCTTTGTATTACTTTCCCTTAAAAAAAAAAAAAAAAGATACCTGCTGCAGACACTGAAATGTAAAAAAAGATCAGAGAAGACGAGGAGGTGAGTGTAGTGAAATGTGAGAAATAGCTCCTGGGGGCGGGGGGGGGGGGGGGGGGGGGCGTACCACCCTCCTCGCTAATGAAAGGATGACTCCATTGCTTCTCAGAAGGTCAGGCTTAAAACAGACTTGCTTGGTGTGCTTTGCTGGAGACTTAATCCCATAAACAAATGCGACACGGGCTCCAAAGGCAAACTTTGATGTGCGGCTCAGTAATTAAGTGTGACCTCTCAGGTATCCCCCTGCGAGCTAACTATGGAGGAGTTTCTTTGAGCCTGTGCCACTGTTCTCATCAGCGTGTAGGCGAAACTCCTAATCGACTGATCCTGGCCTTCAGTGGTGCCGTGCCACGACTCCACTGTGATTCACCTCAGCAGCACAGTCCCAAAGAGCAGCAAACTCGCAGGGTTTCAAGAGCTGCGCCGCGCCGCGCCGCACCACGCCCCGCCACGCCCCGCCACGCCACGCCACGACTCGCAGATCCAAATGGAAAAGATCTTTGAACTTGATAAAACAACACAGCTCCCTGCAATAAGAAAGGACACGCAGTACAGTTACACATATGCTGCTTGGACTATTTACCTCAAGCTTCCTCTTCTCCACAATAAAACACTTCAGTGTTCAGGGGAACATTTCTATCACAGCCAGAGATGCAGAATACTAAATGGAGCATAGCTATGTGGGATCTGAGCAGGGTTTCAAGTCCTTGACATTTAGCCCATTCATCATTGCACACCACAGTCTGGGCATGGGCTTCGCCACAGACAGGGAGGGCAGGGAGGAGAGGTTCTGGCTGGCGATCAATTTGAGCAAATTGGAAATGTCACGGCCTACTCAACCTCAGCAGGGAGCCGGAGGAGCTCTCATCTCCCTGCCAAGTTGCCCTTCGACACCTCTATCCTTACACGCTCTCCGCCTTCCCAGCCTCCACTTCTACACATGTTTGGTCCACTCCCCCCCCCCAACTCCGGACATTTGGACTTTCCTCCGAGGATGGCTGAAATGTGGACCGGCTGATTTTCAGACCATGTTGAGCCATGCTGTCTACTCAGTACCAAGCGTAAAAGGGTCGGGTCAGCCGAAATACATAAATATGAAATAAAATGAATATGTCTGCAGCTTATTGTTATCTGGCTGTGCACAGACTGGCTTTATTTGGAGTCTCATATTTATTTTCTCTTGAGTTGTTTGGCACTATCAAATACTATCGAGGTGCTGTGCACGGTATATTTGGCCCTTCTGCTTTATTTTTACTATTCACATTTTCCAGAATCTAAATTTGCTGCGACATTTGTTGATAAAACAAAATAAGTCTATCATCAAATCTGCCAAAAAGGCAAATCTGAACACACATAAAAAAAGCATATTTATAATAAAAAACAAATCTTTTAGCATTAATTCACTCATTTTCCTGACTGCTCTATCCGTAGTCCGGGTTGCCGTTGTTGCTGCAGCATATCCCAGCAGTCTACGGGCGAGAGGTGGGGTACACCATGGATGCATTGCAGGGCCACACATAGACAATCACAATCACACTCACGGATAGTTTAGCCTCACCTCGGCTGCTTGTTTTTGGCAGTGGGAGGGAGCCGGAGAACCCGGAGAGAACCCACGCAGACATGGGGAGAACATGCAAACTCCTCACAGCAAGGCCCCAAGATGGAATCGAATCTGTGACCTTCTTGCTGTGAGGCAACAGCGCTACCCACTGTGCCACTGTGCTGCCCAGCCTTTTAGCAATCAATGTGAAAAATATAAGATGGATTAACCAAAAAAAAATAAAAATACTAAAGTCAATGCACCCAAATGGAGAGCAAGAGGAGAAGAGATGATGCTGAGCCGTTTGGAGTTGGAGCATCAGGTCCGACAGAAGCTCGGAGTGGAGCAGGTGCAGGGCGGAGCTGACTGATGCCACCGGTGTCCCACCTGAATACTGAAGTTAATGTTGCCAAACGTTCGCTGTAGACATCTAATCATGCGAGAGTAGACCATAGCTGGCAGCTTTTAGCCACTTCACAGGTTACTGATCCTTTCGTTCGCAAGCGCCACTCTTTATCTATCGTTTGGTACCAATTTATTGAGTTACGGTATTTTTTAGTGTTATGTAATTTTTAATCAAAATGATATGGGGATTTCCTTTATTGAAAAGCCGTGATGACACTCTCTTCTTCTTCTCCCCCCCTTGTCGTAACGACGATGATGATGATGGAGTCCCACCTGTCTCTTAAAGCGTTAACACATCCGTTTTTGAACATGAGAGGCTGCTTTGTTTTGGGTTGTTTTCATGTACCTCAGTGAACCAATCAGGAATGTATTACTATTTCTGATCAGTGTCAAGCTGATCTAATCAAACTTTTCCAAACAGATTTGGGCCCAAGTTTTTTGGGGCTTTAATACTTCTTTACGTAGGATTTTAAAATCAGCTTGGAGTGGCTCTAAAAGGAAAAGACACTGTCGGAGCGAGATGCAAGTTATTGTGTCTCACCTGTAAGACAAACTTTGCTTCAAGGCTGCTGCTCTTATCTGAGTCCACACTTTGCTCTGCATGTAAAAGGGCCGCTAAGAGCTTCAAGGTTGAGTTGAATTACTTTGAATTAGTCTGGATCATTGTGTGGTTACACTGGGTGTTTTCAAGATACCAATGCCAAATTCAATTCATGCATAGAGTTACCTGTAAGATGTTTTTGCAAAGTATTGAAAGGTGTATAACATCTAAGACCATGTCATGTGACGTCCTCTCTGACCTGCCTTTTGATTATTTTGACAACGTGGGCAGCACTTCTATTCTTCAGAAGAACACTGGATTTCTGTAGACGCTATTAAATTCAGAAAGCCTGTACAATTTACAGGCATTCCATGAGGGCTGACACACCGTCTACGGTGAAGGTCCATAACAAGAGATACCTCCGATGTTAGCAAAGAGAGGTCACGAGATAAAAGTTGGAGATATATGTTGGCTTCAGTCTTAACAAGTAATAACAAGCCAGAAAGAGTTTGGTGTTAAATATTGCCTTAAGACATTTGAAGCTCCCTTTGTGATTCTGAAAAAGGGCATTCTAAAATAAATCTTACTGACCCCCCCCTCCCCTTTTTTAGGCTTAATTTCAAAATGAGTTCTGGCTTTCTACCTAACAAGCTGCTCTCATGGTACCAATTTAGACACCAAGCTGACCCTGCAACTCCACCCAACAGCGCCCCTCTCTCGGTTTATGAACCTGCACAGCAGCTAATGATACAGGCAGACGATGAGGCAGACAACCCGTTACTGGAGGCCTTCAACAATGCATGAGCCTACAGTTATTGCGCAAGAGATCCAATCTTACTCAGCACACCCAAACGCATGGGCAAGCACTCAGAGGAGTCTACAGTGTTAGCTTGTGGGCCTGCTGATTGCATCCCTGGTGAAGGGAGCCAAAGGAACAGAGAGGTAAAGAGCTCTCCTTCAGCCTCGATTGGGCCGTGCGAGGTTGCCATCTACAGCCACAAAGGAATGCCGGCACTAATGTGCTGCATTTGTGCACACACCTTTGAAGGGTTTTGTTGAGAAATGAAATAAAAACATATTTCTTTTTGCTTGAAACCCCTGATGGTTGCATTTCTGAAAGTTAGGAATCAAAGCCCCTCCCCTTCCCATTGGGACTGTCTGACAGCTTACTAGAGAAAGTGCTGCTGTTCTCCCTTTTCTACCTGGGCATGACTACTCTGCACAAGGATGGAGGATAGCAAGTTATGATTCAAATGTACCTGTATGTATTTATCTTCTTACTATATATATATATATATAGTAAGAATACCTCCTCAGCAGACATATGGCAAGTAAAATCCAAGAAGAACAGATTAATTTGTCATACACTTTGGGAACACTGAAGCACGTGAGGAATCCTCTTACCTATGTGTTTTCC